>NC_056561.1:1929024-1991043 GCF_013358625.1 Macadamia integrifolia | reverse complement strand
AAAAAAAAAAAAAAAAAAACCACAATAGATCTTTTGATCACCATAAGGAATTCATTTTTCTTATATTTGGGTTAATAATTTAAAGTTTAAGATATTAAGTATAAACAGCCTCTCTGTGAAGTGGGGGTAAGGCTGCATACATTATGACCCTCCCCAGACCCACAGTGGCGAAAGCCGTGTGCATTGGGAACGCCCTTTTATTTAAAAAATCTAAAGTTTTAAGTATCTAAATTTTTGCCACATGACTTTTAGCAGAGTGGCTTTAATCCAAGTGGTTTCAAGTCGAATCTTCTTTACCATGAGATAAGAGAAATTATGCAAGCAAAATTATCCCCACTCCGAGAGAATCACAGTATAAGTAATGCCTATCAAGACATTAAAATATCAAAGGGAAAATAAAATAAATACAGAGGAACAATTTGCTACCTGAAGGGTGACATAAAACTTCAGTCCCTCATTAATGTTCTCCTTTATTTCTCGGTATTTTGCTATGGCAGCTGAAATCTGTTTATAACACTTGCCACGAGATGCTGAAACAGAGATCTTAGAAAATAAGGCACAAAATCTTCTAAATTTTAATCAACATATTAATGTTGGCCCATGGGAACACCAAAAAACTAGGTATAAACTCCAAGAAATTAAGACAATGTTTTCATTGTCAACCAAATTGGAGGAACTTGTAAAAACAAAGTCAACACAAGCAATATACGCTGGTTCAAATGCATCTCAAAACTAGCCTGTATAGGATACCAAAACCCATGAAAACCCTGGGGAACTGAAAACTGACACAGCAAACAAAACCATTACCTTTTTCTATGAACATATGTAAAGCCTGTTAGCAAATGCCAATGGCAACAACCATCACAGAGGAAAATTATACGAAAGAAATCAGGACCAGAATCCTCTTTTGAGAACTGAGTTACGGGCTTCAAAATGGAATATGAGTAGCAACACTTAGCTGAAATGTAATGGATCACATTTAGTTTTATTTTTTTATTTTTAGCAGAGGCTATGGGTTATTTATTATCAGTTATTTCTTTAGTTTATAATTAATAATAATTTAATAAGTTAAGAGGGCTCATTAAGGGTTCCTTTTATACGTTTTGCATTTCTAACATGATACTGTAAGGTTGTAACAACCTTACGTTGTAACCTTGCAGTTAAATAGGCCTACAAGAGTAAATACAAGATAACATAAGGTTTGAAATATGCTAAAGAGTGAAAATCTAAGGGTTAGGACAAGATTATCAGGAGAAAAATCTCAGAAATTGATATCAGAGAGAGAAAGAAACAGGAAAGAAAAGGTATCAGCAATATAAGTATGGGGTTGTGCAAGAAGAAATCCTATCACTAGAAAGTTAGAGCAAAATTTGAAACACCAATATGTCATAGACCAAATACACCACGCGGAAAAGGGGGACAAGTTTTCTCTCGAGCTAATTGGTGGCTTAGAAGGTATAGCTATGGATGTTAAGAAAGAATGGATTCTCGATGAACAAGTATAACTAGCCAGCAGCAACTAATTTGAGTAAGAGAAAATTAATAAAGAACAAATAGAACTGAAGGAGGATTAAAAGGAAATTAACAAAGAATAAAAGAACTCGAACCAGGAACTGAAAATTTGATAAATAAAGAATCTGATCAAGAATATTTATAGAACAAGTAACCACACATCCAGATTCAAGTAAAGAATGCAAAATAGATCCAACAAATATGGTAATTATGGATTAAAAGTGATATATATATATATATATATAACAATGCTACCCGCTTGCATTCCCCATATGCCCAGACGCATGGGGAAGTGGATGTGGGCTGTGAAAAGAATCCCCTGCCCCCGCCTCCACTTTCCCAAGTGTTTGGCATGGGGAACACAAGCGGGTAGTGTTTTCTTTCCCCATATATATATGATATATATATATATATATATATATATATATATAGAAGAAACGTTGCCTCTGATTAAGAGCAATGTCAAACAATCAGGGTTATAAAAAGTAGCCATCTAGCCTAGCCCGAAGGGGGAAAAAAAGCTCTTTCAAATAAAAAGGAGCATACAAAAAAAAGAGGATTGTTTGAACAAACACAAAATTTCATAGTTTAAGTAATCATGACATCTTAATGAGAAATTCATAAAATGGAAGAAAATAATTGAAAACCACAACAGGCTAATGGAGACATCAAGGTGTACAGATGCAAGAAGAAGAAGAAACAGCCATGTTTGTGGCTGGAAGAATAGAAAGAAGAAGAAGAAAGAAAAAGGAGGATGAAAAGGAGGCTCGATCCAGCCTTTCCAGCGCTGGATCGAGTCCCTCTCTTTTTCCAGATTTCAGCAAATCTTGTGGGCCCCATTAGTTGTTAGTTTAGTAGTTTATTTTTAGAATATTCTTTTCCTTGTTAGTCTTTTAATTAATTAGGAAACTACTTTATTAGTTGTTAGTTTTTAGGTAGTCTTTATTTACTTTCCAATTGGCTCTTTTTATTTTTAGTAACTAAGTTTATTATTTATGTAATGGCTTAGGCCACGATGGAATGATGAAAAATTATTGAAAGCAGCCAATGAGCAAACCTCCCCACCCCTCATGATTCTCTCTCTCTCTCTCTCTCTCTCTCTCTCTCAATCTCGTCTTTCTCTCATTCTCTCTATCTCGTCCTCTCTTTCTCGCTATTCTCTCTCATCTCGTCTCTCTCTTTCACTATCTCTGTCCTCTCGGTTGCTGTTACATCTATTGGAGCTACTGAAAAACAATAGTGGAAGACCTTCTCAATCATATAAGCCCATCTGAGCCACTGTTGAACACTTCACCAACAAACTGGGTTTCCTTCATCGATTAAAGTGGACTGCACCTCTGTTTTTTATTTTTATTTTTTGAAAACTTCGGCTTCTTCTTTTCTCCTCAGACCAGGACAGCAACAAGGTAAATAATTAAACTAAACCCCACCCCCCCCACCCCCCCCACCTCCATTAATCCCCTGTTATATGTTGCAACCCATTATCACTGAAACCAGTCCCTGCCCCTTCGTTTATGCCTATTTACCTACTGTTTTAAGTCTTTTCTTCACTGTTATATCTCTAAAACCCTTGCTGATTTTCTATTTTAGTTGGCTGCTAGAGGACATTGATTGTTTGCATATCTTATTTAGTGTTTAGATTGATTTGTGCTGAACCTAACATTCACATGACGTTTGTTCCCTTCCCCATGGCCCCACTTGAAGCTTAAGTAAGTTTTTATGTGTTTTTCCGCTTAGATTGATATTACTCCTGGCTACATGTTGATTTTTCTTTATTTATTGTATGTTGAATCTTGTTTTGCTGAGCATATCTAAATCCCAACCTAACCCCAAGATCCCCCTTAAGTTTGTCTTACCCTAATTGAGTCACTCTTGTAGGGACCTTAGTTGTCTAGGAAATCCCCTACATCACAGGATTTCAGTGAATTCACCAAAATCAAGAGAAGTTGTTCCCATGAAATTTGTCTTGTTGAAAAATAATTGTTTCCATGAAAAGTTCTGGCTACAGAAAATGTTACCTTTGTAGTCTTCAAGATTAAAGACAGCAGAAAACTCATCACTTTGAACCTGGTAACAAAGACAACAAAAAATATCAGTCCTATTACATCTCTTAATCAGAAACAGTTCTTATCTTTTACCATAGCTACAGTGTTTTTTTTTTTTTTTTTTTTTTTTGGGGGGGGGGGGTGGGGGAGGAGAACATTAAGTCATGCAATGAAAATAGAAATCCAATTTGTTGTTAACCCTTTCATATACTCAAAATGTTTCTCAATTAACTATTTATGCATAATGTTCAGGGAGGAAAGTTCTGAAGTGTGTATTTTTTATGTGATCCGCCATCAACCTTCACAGAGTTGATGGCTGACAAACATAAGAGAAGGGAAATTAAACACTAACCGAACATATGATTAAACATTCTCTATAATGAATATAAGAGTCACTGATACATCATACATTTCTCCCGGTAAAATCAAAACAGGAAAGTTTTAACCAGTCCACCAAAGGGTGCAAGTAATAAAACTAACCACATACAAGGGGACAGTCAATTTAAATACCAAGAGAAGGAAATAATGTGACCTGAATCTGCATCAATAATTGTTCTTGTGCCTCAATATTCTGAGTAATTTCCTCAGAGATATGATCATATTTTGCTAGCTCCTTCCTGAAAAGATCTTCATATGACCCAGTAGATGTCATCAATTTGGGTAGAATGTCATCCTGCAAACCAAATACAACAAAAGTATAAAGACCGGAGTAAAGTCACCAGAAACTTAGTAATAGTAACAACAAATTGATAAGCCTCCTTCAATTAAAAATCAGAAGTAGAAACCACTAATAGACATACAAACACACAGAAACAATAAACTTATCCAAAGTTGGCATAGTGAAGAACAGTTTACCTCAACAGGTTTGCTAAAAGTAAGAATTGAGCTCATTTTCAATTAGGAGTTATGAACATGGTTTTCAATCCTTCATCCCAGTGGACAGGAAAAAGGTTCCCGTACAAGAGAGAATGAACCATAGACTATGTCACAGCCATACAGTGCAAACCCAACTCCAATTGGAAGCACATCCAACAACCACAACTGATTTCATAAAAGGGAAACTGCTATAAACTAAAGAGCCTAAATTTCTTTTATCCTTTTTTCCTTATTTTATTTTGTTTTAACAAAAGATTCAGCTTCAATGAAACTTAACAAAATTTCAGGGAATTCAGGTTCCAGATTAACACCAAGAAATACAAAAAGTAATCGGTAAAATATATAGATCAAAATTTTAAGAGAGATATAAATAACAAGTAAAAATACTTTGGCCACAAGTCCAAATTTTTAACTGATAGCCGGTAGTCTTGCCACAAACTTATCTTTTCGAAGAGAGAAACTTAACATTTCAAGTACAAAGACGATAGTCATGATTTTTCCAAGACTACTTCACAGAAAAGATTATATTAGAGCCTGCCATTTTATTCTAGAGAATGAGAAAGTCAACTAGTCATTAAAAAATATCAAATCTCTCAACTAAACATTCTTCTGTGAAGAGGTACGAGAGGATATAAAAACCTTAATTGTAAAATTTGGTTCAGTTCTGAAAATATCAGCCAAAAATTTCGGTATTGGTGCTAGGACCAACATGCTTTGTGGTTGGTTAACCTTTCATTTCAGTTTTCTGAAATTAACGAAATTCAAAAAAAAAAAAATCCTGATTGAGTAATTTCATCCAAAAGAGCTAAAAGAGATAGGAGGACACCTGCAAATCCTCGGAGAAGACAACTATTTCTGATGCATGACTCTGATTTACTGTACGTCAGATTTTGGCTTAACTACAGATATACAATTCTCTTGTTTACCCATTTGAAAGCTAAATTACATGCCTGCCAACATCTAGTCTTGTACAATGCAGTTATATTTTTTTATTATTTTGGATCATTAACCGTACTTATCTTTTCACTTAACTCCAGAGTCCAGTCTTGCATTATAATTCCCTTTTCCATCATACATAGATTGAAAAGAACCAAATTACCGATATATCCAAATATTTCATTTTGTTAACTAAACCTAAATGGCCAAAGATACAAAATTTACAACTAAGATAATACCAGCTCAGAGGACTATCCCCAAAAAGAGTTCAGGGGAATAATCGCTAGACATTGATAAAAAAAGATTCACAAAGGTCATGCTTTTTTCACATAAAAGACATGCTGGGAATCCCACCAAAATCTTTTCTTCCTTCCCATGCAAGTCCAAAAAGAATTCACCAAAAATCTCAGCAAGATCAAGCATTGAAACGCTGGTTGACACCACATGATGCAGTAGAGCTAGCATGGTTGGACCAACATGATCAGATTAGGCAGCCCAAACCAAGACGAACTGGACCTAAACCTTTTCGGTCCAAAGGGGAATGGTAGAGATCCATTTCTAGGTTGGATATGCAATGTAATCTTTTTATTTTATTTGGTTTTATTTTCATAGGAGATAACTATGTAGGTGGTAGTAATAGATTGAGTCCAATTCACTTCCTATTCCTGATAAATTGCTATAGTAGGAGTTTGTTTTCTTTTATGTACGCTAGAAACCATTACGTAGAAGATCTTTTGAGGTATGATGGACATATGCAACGGAGGCCTTTGAATGCTCCAGTGTGGAGCAGTGATTTGATCAAAATAAAGGATCCTAAGAATAAAAAAAAGCTAAAAGCCTAAAAGAGCTAGGAGTAGGCCTCAAATGACTCCAGGAAAAGTGGAGAGGAAACACATGCATAGCTTAGGCTAGTAACAAGTATGTCTTTGAATAGAGCTGATAGAAGGAAAATGATACATGTAGCCGACCCCATTTAGTTGGGATAAGGCTGAGTTTAGTTGATTATGCAGAATAAGATTGTAATGAATAGAATGATTTGAGTCGTAGTTGGAGCCAAAGATTGGCCATACGTTCCTCCTCCCGTCCCTCTTCATCAACCCATCGTTCCCTTGCCTTATTTCTCTTACTGTTTTCTTGCATATTTCTTCAATCTAAGGTAGGAACTACTCCATATTCTCTTTTATTCCTCATTTCTCTTTCGTATTCTCTTCCCTTACTCTATTTATTGTTCTTTATTTTCTCTTTCCCCGCTTGATAACGTTCCTGTTACTAGCAATAAAACAGAAACACACGGAATAGTTCAAAGACTTAGCTACCTCACCAGTTTGGACTGAGACTTGGTGCAAAAACCCTCCTCACTTGGGCTATCAGAACCCAAGAAGAAGACCAGATCTAAAGTTCCCTCTGTTGTTATAAGCAACAGGAACCTGGTTATCCTTCTTTCGCCAGGTTCAAGTTCAGTAGTTAAAATCTTTGTGTTTTTTTTCCTCTTTGCTGTAATCTTGGATGCTCATTGGTCGCATTTAGGCAAGGATTAAAATATCGGTATCTGTCGCCATATTAGTTGGGTCATTTCAAGAGACAATATCGGAGATACGCACAAAAATGGACAAAATACACATGGAAATACACTTTGGCAGTACAATTTTTTTTTAAATATATATTAAAAAAAAAAACCCAGTATAGATAAGCAATATATAACATGTATCGGTATTTGTCACCATATCAGTTGGGTCATTTCAAGAGACGTATTGGAGACATGCACAAAAATGGACAAAATACACATGGAAATACACTTTTGCATAAAAAAAAAAATTATAAATAAGAAACATATAACATGCATCATGCATAAACACGAATAGAACACGGTATTGAGAGACGAGTGCATTAAATTGAAATTGTTATAAGGGATGAGGTCTCTTATATGTAGTAATAGTCTATTGTCGACTTTCTGAGAAAATTTAAAATCTATGAACAAATTGATGCAATAATTCTTGTTTGATGTAATGTTTTAGTTTGTTTTACCTAAATCCACTCAAATATAGCAAAAACAAGAAGCAGAACAAAGATTTGCAAAAAAAAGTTTGAGTTTTTCAACTCACCTGTTTTGTGCTATCTTTAGCTTCAATGGATAATTTTTTATATTTCAATCCTATAAAACATCAGTATGATTGTAGATTTTGAATTTTTATGAATGATTCAAAGCCCCAAGTCCAAGAAATGAAAGGGAGATCGATTGTGCAGTTGTGCTTCAACTTTTGGAAACTTAAGTACCGCTAGTGAAAAGAACAAGCTCTATTTCGAAAGTGGAATGGGTTATGGAGATATGTATCTTAAGTATAGGTACATATTGGTGTGTATCGCTCGATAAGTAAGGACACACTTCATTTTTAAAATAGTGTATCATATCGGTCTATATCGTATTGGCATCGACTGATAATGGAGAGGCAGAATCAGAAATGGTAATCAAACTGCAGTGAAACAATCATATAGAGCAGTATACATCATCCTGGATGCAGCAGTTCTACCTAAAACTGAGTTCGAATAAACACACCTGAGCCAAACTTTACCCCACTCACTCAGGCCTCAGATCCAACTCAACTTGGACTCTTGCCAATAATATTTCTGGTTTATACCAGGCTCATTCTCAGTTTAAATAAAAATCAACCAGAAAACCTTATCTCAATAACTAGAGAAAAAGTGTGATGAAAGTTAATCTTGAAAGCCCTTCCGACTGAAATCAAGCTTCTTTTTGACAGCACTACGTGCAAGATATACACAACTCCATCTTTGCAGATTATGGAGAAGAAAAAAACAGTTGGACATGTGAAGTAGCATGAGGAGAGATGGTCACAAAAGAGGAGTCGTGATTACAGACAATAACAAAGCTTCATGCACTTAAAACATGGCATACATATTTGCAGAAAAAAAATGGCCATCCAGAACATGGAAATCAGAATATAAGAAACAATCTCAATCACATATCAACTGTACCTTCCTTTTCATCTCTTTAAGCATGTCTTCAAGACCAGCCCTTTGTGCACCTAGAGTCTCCAATTGCCTCTGCAGGGATCAGCATGTCTCAGCAAAAGATTTACAGTAGTTCAAGACCCTATAATATAATAAAAACATCACTAATAAAAAGGTTCCCAAAATTCCTTTTAGTAGAACATTAATCCTTTCCCTGTTTTGCATATATCTTTCTTATGCAGAAAGAAAGCTAAGAAATAATAAAGCATCAACTGAATTTAAAGAGAAAAAAAAGAAAGGATTCCTTATGTCCAAGTTCAATTAAAATTCAAAGGAGATGATGTAAAGCATCTGCTTTCTTTTTACTCTCCTAGTCTGTTCATGAGTTGCAACCACTGCTTCCTACCTTGGATGTTGTTCCCCAACTGTACAAAAGGGGGGGGGGGGACACCTGTATGCATGAATGCGCATAACAAGCTGAAAGAAAACATTTTTTCTTTTTTCTTTTTTTGGGATTAAAGAAACAGAGATATTACATGTTGTGCAGACATAACCAAAAAGAAGGAAAGTGCAAATCTAGGGTTAGTGTCAATCAATAAGTTGGAAGAACTTTGTAAGCATATCTTCGATATAGAAATCGAGGATAATCTAATTGGAACAAGTTTCAACAATAAATCCAAAAGGAAAATTTGTTGGGGTTGGTAAAAGCTTTTCAACCAAAAATGTGTCACGCACAAATCAACCGTTCCAATGCTACTTGGATGGAAAGAAATCACAAAAGGTATAGTACAGAGAAGTAACATTACAGGAGACATCATAACAACTAGGTAGGCATGTATGCTAAACAAAAGCAGTAGATAATAAATATTAATTAATAGCTTAGAACATTGAAAGGATATGCATAGTCTCGGCCTTGTCCCAAGTATGACCTTGGATAGAGCCTATTGGAAGGCTAGGATCCATGTTGCTGACCCATTTAGCTAAGATTCTCCTGTCTTGTTGGGCTGTGTGCCTCTTTCCTCTTACTCTCATCTACATACTCTCAGCTCCCCTTTCTCATCTTTCATCTTTTCATCCCACCCTTCCCCCCCTTTTTTCTATTTGGACACTTTTTTCTCTATTTTGTTTTGCTTGGATCCATGTAGCTAACCCATTAAGTTGGGATAAGGCTGAGTTTGTTGTTAGAACATTGCTAGCTGATTATGGAGAACATAAATATCCATAACAGTTCACAATTAATTTATGCACAAGCATGGGGGCATATGAATATACCAACAATCTACACTTTGGAATACTGGAATAACCTTCATTCAAAGTTCAAACAATGGAAGGCATCTAGACATGTAAAATACTCAAAAGAAGCAGTTTGACTATTCATTTGAATGTAAAACAGTTGTATATTATAATTTAGAGAATATCAGTTATATAAGCTAAAAAAATTAAAAGAGGAGAAAAAAAATAAAAGGAACAGCCAACTGATCATTAAGAAACAATCATATAACAGTTAAAGTTGGCATAGTCTTAAAAGATCAAATTACCAAGCTGTGCTTCAGGGTTCCCACAATGGCATCCTCGTTGGCATTCAAAGACATTATTGGCTTCGCCAGAGTTGGAAGGGCAGACTCTATCTGATGCAGTGAAGAATCCAAATAAGATGGGTTAGGAAATCCCGAACTTCCAAGGATATATATATTGCACCAAAATGAATCTGAATTTACTCTATGGATTATTCCTAAAGTCAGATCAGCAAGATAAGGTGTAGCTCAAACCACAAAGCACGTCAAAGAATGCTAGTTTTTCAAAAGAAAATCCCAGTTACAATTATCTAGAAAATAAAGTAATAAAAGGAGCATTCCAGTTAAGGGGCACAATCTACTTTGTTAGGTCAAAGAAAGGGTGGGGGAAAGGAGGAATTGTTAAACAATGTAACCAGAGAGGAGGAAAGAAGTTCCACAAGGCAAAAGCAAGTTCTAAAAGAACTGTAAAATAACAAAGAAAACAATGAGTACTTCCATAATCGAGAGAAATATCAATAAGAAAAAGACAGATTTTGAGTAGCTAAGATGGATAGTGAGGAAAAGAAAAGAATTTATGATTTTTAGCAAGTGGGAGTAACAGAGAATGGGTGCTTCATTGATATTCTCTAATAGATAATTCAAGTCCCAAGAGGGGTCCGAAATGAACTTGGCAAGAGAGGCAAGAAAAGGACTCAAGTATTCAGGCAAAAAGAAGAAAGATGGATACAGATTCTGTAAGATGAGAGTCGCAGAATTATTTTCTCATTGAAACGACAAAATAAATATATAAGTAAAGTCATAGCACCAAAACTATAATAAATCCGAGGTCCATTCTTGGTCCAGTTTGATGGCTGAAGTAGAGAACCAGACTTGCACCAAAATTGGGCTATCTTGGGTTGGTTCAATGAGACAGAATTAATGGCCTCAACTTCTGTCTGAAGGCTGAACTAGTACAGGGGAACCCTCAAGGCAGGCCCTAAAGAGAAGGGCTTCCGATTCCGTATGACAACAGAACAAGCATTCGCTGGATGGCCAAACATTGAATGAAATGTTGGCATGGGGTTTTGGCAATTTCAATTCTATTTTCAGTCTTTTTCAATTGAAATTACTGAACCAGGTTTGGTTATTTGACTAAAAAGCTCGATCTTAAGGAACAAAAATTTAGTATTAAGTAAAAAAAAAAACATACCGGCCGTCGATCAAGGATTGACATAAGGACCGAATGATCACTCACGGCACGTTCAATCCGTGAATCACTCTCTGTAGCTTGCTTAAGGTTAGCAGCGAATCTGTTCAGGCGATCCTGCAAGTTCTTTGTTAGAGTGGTGGACTGAGGTCGAGTCCATCGTGTCCCAAATTGACTACGAAATTGAGCATCTTCTCTTGCTTCGTTCTGCAATTGCTCTTCAGTCTGGACCAGCAATTCATGGTTCACCCTTCTCAAATCCCTAAGTTGCTGCAACTCAGCTTCCAAACCAACTGGTCCCCCACTGATCTGCACTGCCTCAACATCTTCTTTAAGATCCATTGGTAGAGTAATATTCCCTTCCAATGCAAGAATGGAATCAGGCAGGTCCATTTCCTTCAGCCTTACCCGAGCGATCTCACTCCCTTGCTGCAATTTCTCAGCTTGCATCCGAATGATGTCATCAACCATTTCAGTATACCTTGATAAAGCCTTCGCACTGCTGTCAGGAACAAGACTCGCAAATAACTTCTCTTTGCTCGCATCCAAGATGTCAGTCATCGGTGTGGACTTGACCAGTGTAGCAGCTGGAAGAGGTGGTAAGGTATTAGCTCCAGGAACCCTCATTAGATATACTCGATCATTCTCCTTCAATGCCCTCTCAAGATTGCGATTGATATTAGCTTCTAACCTATTTATTGCATCTACAAGTTGTGCAGCAACTCCTTTAGTCGATTTCTTGGCATCCGCCAATGTGCTAATCCCACTCCTTAGCCGTGCAATTTCCTCAGCAATCTCTTCTTTCTCATGCAATTCCAAGCCATAGCGGTAGCAAGCTTCAGCATAGAACTGAGCGGCCTTCAGCTGTACATGTGATATCCAAGTACGGTCAAAATGCTGGTTCAAAGGAGCAACGTTTAAGGCAGCAAAAGCTTCTTCATAGTAAAGTCCAACCTGCAATTACTCCTCATACAACCGACTCATTTCAGAATAAAATACAGAGATTAAGAGTAAGCACAAAGGAGAATCATTTAAAAAAAAAAAAAAATTCCATATGTGATTGCTTGGATTCATGGTGAGACTATTAACACAATTTCAATCATTCAATTGAAGGGAAACTTCCATTATATTTTTTGGAATAAGTGTTCCAATCCAACCCAAAATTTCAATTTCCTTACTTGTCGAATAATGATTCAGCCCAAAGTTTGATGAACTATCTCCGTGGGAGAAAGAGAATAAGAATTTACTGCCTCACCTGCCTGGATATCTTGGAGCAAAGACCAGGCGATTTGCCTTCCGCGGTAACCTTCTCAAATACACACTCCTGGGCTTGAGCAAGCATAAGCCTCTCTAGCATTCCGGCGCACTCAGCAGAGATATCAAGCGTCGATTGCCCAATTGAAGCTTTCATCGACGCGTTGTCCCTTAGGAACGCAAAGGCCCCAGCGGATGCCATAAAGGAGTGAGCAGCCTGCATCCGACTACTTGGAGTGGATCGATCAGCAGCAAGGGCGATTTGGCTATTGACAGCGCCGAGATTGAAGAGCACAGCAGCCTTCTCCAAGTGGATATTCTGCTGCGAGGCCTTGTTTTTATTCTTGAAGGCGTCGAACCAGGTGAAAGTAATGGTGTTGATGTGTTCTTTATCGGGAGAGATAGGGAAGCGAGACTCCATGACACAAAGGGCCTTGTAGTATTTCTGAAGGAGGTTGCGGCGAACGTCGGGCGAGTCGGAGGTGCGTTCGAGCTCAGACCTCATCTGCTTCACATCTTGGAGGTCATCTTCGAGGTGCTGAGCTTCGCGTTCGGAGTAGTTGAAGGCAATGAATTGGCAAAGGGGACGGTAGATCTCAACGGAATTGGTTTTCTTCTCGTGAATCGCAAGCATCACGTTCGCCGCCGCTGACGACGACGCCGGAGCAGCCATGTTGGCTTCACAAACGAACAGAACCCTTCAGATTGAAGATTGCTGCAAACGATGTGAACAGTTTGGAAATGGAGCAGAGGAAAAATTTGTCTGAAACCGATCAATTAATACGGGAATCTTCCATAATTTCCATACTCCCCCCACCTACTAGTTTCGCGGGTTTCGCCGAAGCAACGGATTCCTTATGCTTCGTTTGGTTGTAAAGAAAATAAAGAATATCTAAATTAGAAGGAAAATATTTAGGAGCTCTTCTGAAACATACCACACAGCCAGCGCTCCCGACAAGGTCAATACTTAATAGGATGGAGGAAAGTGTTAGGAGGAGAATGACTGTTAGTTATGTGGGAAGGCATGGGACATAATCCTCACACTATTGTCTTGGAGATTGTTTATTTTTTAAAATAAAAAATATATATATATATATAAGACTAAACTTGATGGAAATAGAATTATCTCGCTGTGACTTTGTTTTGGTGCTAGTAACTAGAAAGGTTTTTTTTAAGACTGTTAGTTATGTGTGAAGGCATGGGACATAATCCCCACACTATTGTCTTGGAGATTTTTTATTTTTTAAAATGAAAAAAATATATATATAAGACTAAACTTGATGGAAATGGAATTCTCACATCGATACTTTGTGTAGGTAGTAATTAGAAAGTTTTTTTTTTTTAATTTTTATTTTATTATCAGTAATTCACACCCAAACTTAACTTAAGGAAGAAGAAATGACCGACCCATTCCAACAAAAAAAAATGAAATGACCGACCGAACCTGCAATCCCCTATTGATGTTCTTACATTCGTTGTGATTGGTCCTTGCACCCACGTAGGACCACGCTACCAGGCAGATGAGAACCCTCATGCCTTTGAAAAATTGCTTTATTTAAGCGCGCAGTGACTTCTAGAAGAGGCTGATTGCGCAATACGCATACGTTAACTTTCGCACATCTATATATATATCAAGGGGCCGAAAATGTAATGGTCTAATTTGGTGCAGGGGAGCCGACGGAGACTTGACACGGAAGTGTCAGTGGACGAGAGAGAGAGAGAGAGAGGGAGAGGCAGCGCCATTATTACGTTTGGAGCCCCTTTGAGCTCCTGCACAGTTCCGGACCTCCCTAACTCAGGTAGAGATTAGGGTTTTTCAGCCCTTTGAAAACATTATCTCGTTTTCGTTTTCATGCTTTGATGTTGTTTTGAATCCCTCGTCGATTGCTTCTTTGCGTGTTCTTTGAAGTTCAAATTTTCCACGCATTTTTTCGTGCGATATTTCCTGGAGAATGAAATTTATTCTACGCTTATCCGTTTTGTTTCTTGTCGGTGTTTTACCTAATAGGGTTTGTGATTCTCGATTTTTCAGTCAAAATGCCTCTTTTTGTTCCGTCCGATTTGTTCTCTTTCTATGTTATGTCGGGTTAAAGTGAGTTAACGAGGGCATACTGAAATTTATTGTTTATATTTGATCCTTTATCAGGCTTTGGAGCTTACTAAAGTTAGGGCGTTTTAGGGTTCTGACTTCGAATAATCAGTTTTATTTTGTGCGTATTATTCTTAGTAAGTTTTTTAATTGCCTGCTTGGACTTTTTCTTTTTCCTAACGTAGTACTGATTTATCTCCTGTTATTTTCCTTTGTGCTGACTTTTAAGGTTTAAGATTTTCCCGGGGAGAAGGAGAAGGCTTCACCTTTTGGTTGGCTTCGAGGCAGAGGCAGAGGCAGAGGCAGAGGCGGTCTGTTGACTCTGTGGTCGTGGGTCGCAGACTCACAGGCTTTTTCGTATAAGGTAAGAAGGCTGGATGAAGTTTCGTGGGTTGTTGATTACTTTTTTTCCTTTTTTGTCTTTTGGTTTTATTTTTCTGGGGTGTAGGTTATGTTGATGAAATTGGTTTTATAACTGCAAATTGTGTGTTGTGCAGCGTTCATATCTTGTTGACAAGACCTCCTGGTGAGTGTGGGCTTAGTGCACGAAAACATCACCAACTGCGCTAGGCAGTTGTTGTCGAGCTAAATCTCTGTCCACCTATTTGTTGAACTCGTGTTAACTATATCAGGACTCGAGAGAATGGATGGGTTTTATGAATAGTATGATAGTGGAATATATAAATTCGTTTGCACCTTGGTTATAACAATATTTTCCTATATGCATATGAATGTGTCAAAGCACGTCAGAAGATACCATAGTCACAAATCAATTGTAATAATGGTTTAGATAATAATTTATGAAGACATATTGAGATTATAGTTGAGTACAAGATAACAACTTGTGAGATACATTAGGGCATGGTCGCATGGAGCAGGTAGGAGGTAAACAAAACTAGACTAAAGCTCAGCGAGGATAACCATGAGAAGTTCAAAACTGGTTAAAGATTGAGAAAACAAAGGGGAATGCAGCAAATAATTTATATCTTTCCCTTACTGTAAGGACTTGATTAAGTTGGGGTAGGTGAAAGCTCATCTTGAAGGCATGAGGATCTTTTTCTTGTTACGAGGAGTCATTAATGAAGGGTTATTTGAGCAGGTGTTACTGCAAATTGGAAGTTTAATGTGTTTTTCTTCCTTTAGGAGCTTGTATAAGTTTTTCAAAGCAATGGGGAAACCAGCATTGGTGGAAGCAGTCAGGATCTATATACATGGAATCATTTGAGATGTATATAGCTTTGCATATGCAATGCTAATGATGCTAAGTGGTGGAGGTGTCAGCTCTAATTATCTCTATACTAGAAGAAAGGAGGGGGGGGGGGGGGGGGGGGGGGGAGCTAATTGCGAAGCACCCGCTAGAAGGAAGGAGGAGACTCTCCCCAAATGGGTTTCTTGGTAAGCATCAGTTTGTCTAGGTGTCAAAGAAAATTATTATGATTGCAAGGTTCTCTTCATCTCCTTGTATAGGTGAGGGTAGGGGAAGAAAACTTGTACGTCATGTGTAGGATGTGCACCAAAAGCTTTCTATGTACGCCTTTGTCAAATATACTGCCTTTTGTGTGTGTCGTCCCTCTTTTCTTCCGTTCTATTTAATATTATTGTTGTTGCTGACATGCAATTAAGGGAGAGAGGAATCATTTTAATGAGAAAAGAAGCTAGATAATAATTACATCTCTATAGAGAAATATTGTAAGAAATTAGAGAAGGTTTCTTCTATTGTGTTAGAATTGTTCTTTCCTAGTAGAACATTTATTTTTTTGTTCTCTCTCCCTCTTTGTTATATCCTTGTATTCTGGTTGATTGTCTACATCTTATATGATCTTAGTTTGACTTTTTTATCATGAGGCTAAATCCATTTGATGATGAGATAAATGGTGAGCTAAGTATGAGAAATGTGGGAGGTCAAGGTAGGGAGTTGGGTTACATCAAGGATCAGGTTTAAGCCTTTATTTGTTTGCGCTTATCATGGATGATTTAATCAGTAACATTCAGGATGAGGTTCCGTGGTGTATGCATTTTGCTGACAACATTGTTTTGGTGGATGAGAAAATAGCGGGGATTTATGTTGAGTTGGAGTTATGGAGATCAACTTTGGAATCAAGTGATTTTAAGATAAATAAAACAAAGATGGAGTATATGGTGCATAACTTTGGTTGCACTATGACGGATAATGATTTTGTGATACTTAGGGTGAGAGAGAGATTTAGATATTTGGGGCAAACATAAACAAGATGGGTGATGTAGAGGATGATGTTTCACAGAGAATTAAAGTATAATGAATGAAGTGGAGAGGTGCATTTGGAGTGTTGTGTGGCTAATGACCTAGAAGAAGTGAGGAAATACATGCAGAGTCTAGGTCACTACTTTAGTATGACCTCAAATAGAACTGTTTGAAAGGCAAAGATTCATGTAGTGAACCCATTTAGGTAGCATGCTTCAGAGGTATTGCTGTGTTCCTTTTTTTCTTTTTACTGTTATTTATTTTTCCCTCTCACGAATCTATGTAGCTGACCCTATTTAGTTGGGAAAAGGCTTAGTTGTTGTGTTGTTGGTGGTGAGATAATTGCCTATTTAGTTATTCCATTTGGCATACATTGAAGTTGCTGTTTGCCTTTCTCTTTTCTCGCTTTTGATAATATATATTCCCTGTTGCTTCAGACACTTCACAATGTAGGATTTTTTATATTAGACTGGATGATGATAAAGACTGTTGATAGTTTTAGTTCACAGATGAATTTATGTTGATCTTTGTATTCCAGGATTTGATGGAAGAACTAACATTGTTTTTTCTCTTCTGTGAGATGTACTTCCGGTCATCATCTTACCAAAATGCAGGTATTGAGCTGGTTTTGGAATTCAAATGGATTGCAAGAAGTTCATCCAGTTGGTTGAGGAGAAAAAGAAGAGGATTCTGGAGAAGAAGGAAGCCCCCTTGAAATGGGAACAGAAGCTAGAAGCTGCTGCAAAGGCAAAAGCTGATGCTGAAGCAAAACAGAAGCAGCTGAAAGTTGCAAAGCACAAGGGAAAATCCGCATCATCTGATGATGATGACAGTGATAGTGATGCAGGGAGGACAGCAAAAAGGACTCACAGGAAGCATGGCCACTCTGATTCATCTGGTGAGAATGAGAGAATGAAAGATAAGAAATTCAGGCGAAGGTCAAAGAAGCATTCTACAAGATCAGAGGAGGATAGCAGTAGTGATGATTATGAGAGTGGGTCAGAGGAAGATAACAGGAAGAAGCGAGGTCACAAGAGGAGGCATAGGCACCACCACAGTTCGAGGTGCAGTTTAAGTGAATCAGAATCTAGTGATGAGAGTGAGGTAGAGCATGCTAGGCAAAGTCATGCTAGGCACCACAAGCATCATCGCCGATCCAGTGATTATTCTGATTCTGATGGTAACAAACGTCGACATGAAAGGCGCCACAAGCGCCATAACAGATCCAGTTTAGACGATTCTAGCTCTTCGGAATCCGAGCATAAGCGAGAGAGGAGCCGGTACATGGGGAAATCATCAGATGACAACCATGATGAATTAGGTAAACCAAAGAAGCATAAGGAATGGAATCAATTGCATGGTCACCATCACCGTCATCATCACCACCATCACCACAACCTTATCCATCGTACGAATGACAGTTGTGACCATCAACCGCATCATTTGCTAGAACAGAAAGAAAAACATTTGGAGAATGGACAGCGCAGGGAGCATTTGGACATGGTGAATGGGATTATCAACAATGGTACAGATCCGTAGTGATGGTTGAAAACGGTGATACACCTGCTGACGATGAATTTGATTCAAACTCGTTATTTTTGTTTTTTGTTAGGTTAACCTCATTGCTCTATCAAAAAAAAAATCTCGTTGTTTCTGGGTGCTTGACGTGGATAGCAACTGCCAGCTAGAATGGATTTAAACTGAATTCAGATTTCTTTCATTCTTTAACCTTAATGACATTTTTTATGCTGTTCTACATTCTTCCACATATCACTCCAGTTGAAATCTGAAATTTGATTCACAAAGCCCAGATGGGACATTGCATTTGCGATCTAATTCTAGTCTTAATTTAATCATAATCCACTTTACCAAAATTCAGATACAGGTGGGACAGGCAGGAGGCATTGGGATACGCATAGGTAAAAGCCACCTTTAGCTACTATGATAGATTGATTGTTTTTCTTGGTAGAAATGATAGATTGATAGTTGAATTAATCAGGTAACTGTAAGGTTCATATCTCTGCCCCCCCCCCCCCCGGGCGGCCCTTTTCTACCTGTCCTTGGACTCCTGGGAAGAAATGATGGGTGGATACTTGGGGCCCGTTCAATAACGGTGCGTTTCGGCTGTTTATGTGGTTTTCTGTTTCAAAAAACAGAAAAAAGGGAACAAAAGCGTTTGGTAAACCCGTTTCGTTTCACATATTTCTAGGAATAGAAATAGAATTTTTTTTGGATTTATGGTTGAAGAACCAATTTTAACAAAACAACTTTAACACGTTTTGCCATTTTGGGAAACAATTTTCACTCAAAAACACACCCACCCTCGATAAAAAATTGAGCTTCCTAGTTTGAAAGAGGAACCCATCAGAAGAGGTGATAGAGGAACTTGTACACCTCCTCCCACCTCCGACTACATCCACAAACCGACGAATTCAAATATTTCTTCAAACCCTGAGAATCTGTAGCTTGATGGAGTAGGCAATGGCAACCCAATCGGGCTGGGACGAGGACCACTGCAGTTGCTCTATCTCGGCCCCAACAGTGTAAGTGAGGATGGGATCGAGGAGAGATCCCAAATCAAGGCCTGGGAGTTGTCGCCGGTAGTGCAGATGTGGCAAGAGCTATGCGAGGCCCAGGCAATGGTGTTGATGTTGGCTTGGTGCCTCTGTAGCTCGACTACAGGGAGGGTGGGGAAGCAGATGTCCAGGACGACGACTTTGACGCTCTCCATGATGATGGTGGCCATGCACCTAGGGTCCTGCTTGTCCTAGCCCAGGCAGACAAGAGGGGTGTCGGGTTCGGAGCTCTCGTAGATGATGGTGGAGTGCTCCTTGTCGCACAGATCGAAAACCCTAACACAGCCGTCGACGGAGACAGGCGACACCAACGCCTCCCTAGGTGATGTCATAGACCTCCTTGTCGTGAGCGATGAGCTGGGTGTCGACGGCCTCACACTCGATGTCCCAAATGGTGCAGGTGGTGTCGATGCTAGAGGTGCCGATGCGTTTGGTGAACGAAAACATCATCGCTACCATCATCGGGAGCAATGAACCCAAAACCCTTTTGCCCATTGAACCACTTCACAACCCCCGTCGATCTCTTGTCTTCCGCCATTTCTAAACTCAACCGAAAGCTTCTTCCCACAACTCTTTTAACTTTTAAACCCTAACATAATGGCAAAGAACGAATAGAATTTGGGGTCTATGGTGAAGAAATTCATGGAGAGGGGAGAGGAGAGTTGCAGAGGTTAGTAGAGAAGAGAAGCGAAAACATTTCCAGAAACAGGTTCTATCAAAAAATTTATGCTTATCTTTTCTTGACACAGAAACCGCAGAAACATTATCAAACGGGCCCTTAGGTCTATAACGTCCTATTTTTTTGGCCAATACTTGGATCTATAACATCACAGATCTATGGAGTTTAAATTTGAAGGAAAGGTAGAATCCAAGGTCGACAAGTCAAGTTTAGATCCGCAGGCCAAGCATGCCCACGATTCTGGGATTGACGTTTATGCCATTGATCCTGTAGTTGAGCCCCATATGGCTGTAAGCTGGTGCATGTGGGTTGGCAATGATCGTGGAGGCACTTCAGAATTGTGCTCTAGACCCAAAATCTATTCTATAAATAGATACCAAATAGGCAGAATAGATGAAGAGGCGACCCTCAGATTTGAGATCGTGTTGAACCCACACAGCAGCTCCCATGTGAATCAAAGAAATTTATCCAGCATCAACAAAAATTATATGAATCAATGAATCAAACAATGCTAAGGAATAAGCCAAGACCAGAATCAGATGTGAGAAAAAGAAACATTCAATCAAAATGAGAAACTCACTCACTTATACAGGGTATCAGAATTTAACATCCTGAGCCAGCTGGCTCTTTTTTTTTTTTTTCTTTTTTCAAATACCACTGTGCCTACCCAAAGGTCCAGAACCCTCGTATACAAAATAAATAAAGGCGGAAAAGGGGAAGCAAAATTCTGGAAAAGAAAAGGAGGGGGTGAGGGGCAAATGGAAAAGCCAAAAGGCAGTAGGTCACAAGATGGCATGCCTAACATCATCTAAATTATTGGTGTATAAGAGTGTAATGGGGAAACTACAAAAAGGGGAGAAACTGAAAGTGATCAAGAGGCCGACTCCTTGGCAATCTTCTCAGCCTTGGCAATTACCTCATCAATTCCTCCTACCATGTAAAATGATTGCTCCGACAAGTCATCGTACTTACCATCCAGAACTCCCTGCCAGAAGATAGAACAACACATTAGCCTAGGTCATGAAAATTTCCATCAAAGATCACTCACCACATTACAAGAGAAGGGAAAATAAACAGTACGATGAGAAACCAGGGGCCTGGTTAACATGATAACAGATTGAACCGGAAGTCTGCCACTGACACAAAGGATGTAGGGCTCCAAAATTAGCGTGTCTATCATTTAGCCTTTGAAGTGTATGGAGTACGTAAATGGAGCCCTGAGAGTAGACCTACAGATTTGAAATATCAACACCAAAGTTGAATGCCCACTTGTAGGTGATCAGATCACATATAATTAGTTAATGCAGGCCTGGTCCAAAAATGTCCTGTTTTAATATCTAAGTGGTATGGGCTTTTAATTCATTGAGTTTTAATTGTAATAGCTTAAAATATATGGCCCAAAAGTGAGGGTCTAGAGGGGTGTATGGAATTAGTTTCAATTAGGTAGGTTAGTATTAGTAGTGGAGTCCATTAGCTATTACTTAGGGAGCTATTTTATTTTAAAATCGTATTAGATAGTTGTCATTTGTGTGGGGTCCAATTATGACTGCAAATCAAGTTAAGGAGTCTTTTATTATTCTATTTTATTATTTCTAGTTGTTGGTTGTTAGGAAGTCCATATAGATTAGAATTTTATTCATTTATTTATTTATTTTTAATTATTATTTAATGAGTTGCAATCTCTTCCAATCGAATACATGGAATAGAAAATAATTTTTTGTTTGGGGATGAAATTTTCTTCCACCCACAGCAAAGAATTCTCTTCATCCTTCCTCAGAGTAACTGCGGCCCGAGCTTTCTACCATTGTACCAAGCAACAATCCCTGTTATACTCAATATAGAGCTACAAGATGTTAAAGTACCAGTTTATTCTTGGGGACTAACTGGTTTCAATTTTCAATGTTTCCAGTTCACTCAAAAAAAGGCTGGGAAAGTGAATATGAGACACTGGAAAAAAGAAATCTTACAGTATCATTAGAAGAAAGAAATGATAATTCGTAACAGAATATTACCTGAAAACTGGTGATGCTCTCTTTCAACTCCACGTACTTCCCAGGGGCACCTGTGAACACTTCTGCAACATGGAAAGGCTGGCTCAAGAAGCGTTGAATTTTACGAGCGCGAGCAACGGTCAATTTGTCATCTTCACTGAGTTCATCCATTCCCAAAATGGCAATAATATCTTGAAGATTCTTGTAGTTCTGAAGTACTTTTTGTACACCACGAGCAGTGTTATAGTGCTCTTCTCCTAATATATGAGGAGAGAGCATACGAGATGTTGAATCAAGGGGATCAACAGCAGGATAGATACCAAGCTCAGAGATCTGCCATAATAAGATACAAATATTACCAAGAGAAATTCGTGCCAAAAACTCTATAATTACTTGAGATCAACAGCAAGTCAAATACCTGACGGGACAACACAGTTGTAGCATCCAGATGAGCAAAGGTGGTCGCAGGAGCTGGATCTGTCAAGTCATCTGCAGGGACATAGATAGCCTGGACAGATGTGATTGAACCTTTCTTAGTTGTGGTGATACGCTCCTGCAGGCCTCCGAGATCAGTAGCCAAAGTTGGTTGGTAACCCACAGCGGATGGGATACGACCAAGCAAAGCAGACACTTCTGAGTTTGCCTGCAGAATGGATAGCAGAAGGTAACAAAAAAGGGAATTAAGAATAACAAATAATACTACAACAGTACACCACCCTGATGGAAAAATAAATAAATAAAGTTGACGTACATAGAAAAGAAAATTACCTGAGTAAAACGGAAAATATTGTCAATGAAAAGAAGCACATCTTGCCCTTCAGCATCTCTGAAGTGCTCAGCTACAGTCAACCCTGTAAGCCCAACACGAGCACGAGCACCAGGAGGCTCATTCATTTGACCATAAACAAGAGCACACTTGCTGTCACTCTAAATAGATATGGTATATGGTTGAAATTAAACCCTGAGACTGGAAGAAATAAACAATGCAAAGAATTGAAGGAGGGGAGGGGGAGGGGACCACATTGTGCAGACCTGCTTTTCCCCTAGCTTAATGACACCACTCTCAATCATTTCCCTGTACAGATCATTACCCTCTCGAGTACGCTCCCCGACACCAGCAAAGACGGAGAAACCACCTGGTCAAATAGAAAAGAATAACATTGGACACCAAACATACTAAAAGAATTCAACAAAAGTGTGCTCCTAATACAATCTATAAGCATAGACCAACCATGAGCTTTTGCCACATTGTTAATCAGTTCCATAATAAGCACTGTTTTTCCAACACCAGCACCACCAAACAATCCAATCTTCCCACCTCTTTGGTATGGTGCAAGGAGATCCACAACCTGTACTAGGTAGTAGCATAAATTGGAATCATAGGTACGATAATTAAAGGAAGTGGACAATATATTTTGACCATATGAAACATGAAGTGAAGTTTCAACAAAGGACAAGTAAGAAAGGGCAAAAAAAGACAACTTGAAGCACTTTTTTTTTTTTTTTTTTTTGGGGGGGTGGGTAGGGGGGGAAAGAAAATTGGATGTACCTTGATTCCAGTGACAAGGATCTGTTGTTCAGTTGCCTGCTCGACAAAGGCTGGTGCCTCACGATGGATGGGTAAAAAGTGGTCGGTTTCTGTTGAATACTTGGAAGGAAGAACAATAAGTCAAAAATGAAATATGGGAAGAGAAAAAAAGTTGAAGGAATTCAGAGACATAAGGTACACAGATTGCTCCATTTGGTCACAGAAGTGAAATCAAATCAATACTGAATAAGAATCTTTTGTAATCATTACCTCACACGGTGATATAACTAACTCCAAAACATACCACATTTGAGTTATTAAATTTCAATTTAATTTGCAATCAAATTCCTTTGATTTGAAAAGTAAAAGAAAAAATCACATTGAAAAGTGTAATTACCAAATATAGCAAGAGTTGTCGGTAGATTACACATGACTTCAATAGTTTCTTTTATCTTTTCAAAAGTGATTTAACTTCTGTTTACTTGCAACCGAACAGAGGAGTTTGGGCTCCATTTGGTTGCAAGAGAAATTATTAGGAAAGGCAATTGAAAATTTTCAAACCTAAAAAAATAAAAAATGAAACTCTTGTATTCATTGGTCAACATGATTATATAAACTACTTAATTTAGTAATGATACTTTTTCAATGTAATTTTTATTTCACTTTTTAAACCCAAGGGATTTTGATGCAAAGCAGAGTGAAATTAATAACCACATATGGGATGATTTGGAGTTAGTGTCATATTTGTCGGGTAATGATTATAAATTTTTTTTTTTTTTCTTTTTTTGAGTTCCCTTCATGTTAATTTCACTTGAAACCAAATGGAGCTCGAAGGGATTCAGATTTCTTACTTATGTCACCCCTCTCGTCAATGGGCTCTCCAATAACATTCATGATACGGCCAAGGGTAGCCCTACCAACAGGCACCTAATAATTCATCCAAAACCAAAATGAATGTGTCAAATCAACAGGAGAATATCACCCTGAGAACAGTCAAGAATTAAAGTGCAAAATGCAAATGCAAATGCAAATGCCAATGGAAAAAGACAACAGCAAACACATTACCCAATTTGCAATTCGTATCACCCTCAAAGCGTAAAAGTCATATCCAAGGTATGCAAAATTTAAATACGTCTGAATATCAAGTCAAACTCAACAAAAATTGCAATAAAACAAAATTCTGTTCCAATCCCGAAAACACCAAGCCGACCTTTAGGATATCCTTTCACTAATGTTAAATAAAACTACATTTCCGTTGCCTAAGGAAAATTTGAACCCAGGTGACAAATACAAGAGCAACACCGAAATCTAACTCCTAACCATCTCAGATGAACTTCTATCTCAGGTCAAAAGAGATCAATCAGAGAAAAAAAGCTCAAAGAAAAAGAGTCCTCCATAAACAAATTCAGGTAGAGTGAAACAAATCTGGTATCCAATTCCACAATCAGCTGAGGCGATCAAAATAACATATTAAAAAAAAAATACAATATTAAACCACACAAACGCTCCAATGCTTAATTGGACTAGTCCCATTTGAGGGAAAGGGATGGTTGTAAAAGGAGAAACTTACAGTGATGGGAGAACCAGTGTTGAGTACCCTCTGACCACGAACAAGCCCTTCAGTACCGTCCATGGCAATGGTCCTCACCATATTCTCTCCCAAATGCTGCGCGACTTCAAGAACCAAGCGGATCGAATTATCCAAAACTTCAAGAGCAGTCAAGATCGGGGGCAATCCATCATCGAATCTGACATCGACGACAGCACCAATCACCTGACAAACACGCCCAACGGCACCGGCCCCTGTAAATTCATCGGTGATCTTACCGCTGGGAGCGGCACCCTTTGTTGGAGGAGAGGAAGCAGGCGACGGCGCTGGAGATGCTGCCGCAGTCGCATAGTCTACAACGCGGTTGAAGAGAAGGCCCTTGGGAGAAGCTCGAGAGGCAGGAGATGGAGAAGGGGCTTTAGAGTTGATGATCGAAGACTTCGACGCAGAACGACGCGCGGAAGACCTTAGAAGAGATGATAAGACCTTGCGAGAAGCCATGGATGGGGCTATTGTCAGTGTTACCTCAGCCTGTTAGCACTTAAAAACTGACACCAATCTGCATTGGCAATGCTTTATTCTTTAGCTGAGTAAAGAAGAAGAAGAAGAAAAAGATACGAGTCAGGGTTGAATCTAGAAATAAGTCAGACTTCCATAGATGAGATATGAGAGAGTGACTAAGAATAGCGGACGTGAAAGAGATGTATGTGGTTGGATTTTTCCGAATGTTTGGCGTCCGGAGCGCGTGGGGGAAACGCTTCACCCGAGGGAAGATGAGGAAGGAATATGTCAACAGTGAAGGAATATGCCAGCATAGGCGGAATAGGCGAGATCAATGGTGGAAGCAGATGACACGTGGAGATATATGATCTCACGTGTTTACATTGTTTTGCGTTACTAACGTCTGATCAATTTCAAATTCCAAAGGAGAAAAAAATAGTAATTATTCATTTGTTCAATAGAAGGAAATGTTTGTATAAAGTATCTCTCTGTAAATCTTAATACTTGTGTCAATGCAAAGAAATGTATTAGATTGAAAAAAGGAAGATACTGCGTTTAGATATGAAACCACACAAAATGGTTGCCCTCCGCTTAATTAATGAAATGAAAAGATCCCTCACCCTATTGATGTTCTTGCAGATTTTTTTATTAATTTTATATATTCATATAATGGTTACATATAAATTTGTCTTTTATTGAATTAGACTATGAAATTTGATAGATGACTACCTCTATCCAATCGTTGAAATAAATTTATCATTTGTTCACATAGCAGAATAATAAAACTTGTGACTTATGCTTAGAAAAAAAAAAAGGATGACTGTTGGTGTTATGATATTCTTGGAAGTTGTTATCCAAAAAAAAAAAAAAAAGATATTCTCGGAAGTAAAATTTTTCATTCTCAAATTGGGAAGGGCACACCGGTTCATTTTCTTCCATAAATGTCTTCCTCCTTATCCTTTAATAAATGGCGGCAGGTGGGACAGCTTGGGACAGCTTGCGAGATCGGTTCTTATTGGGGTAAATCTCTCAGAAGCAAAGCTGTCCGATTCGGCTCTGGTAGGATCCGTAGATATTGGCATTGGACAAGATTGATATTGTTACCTGTACCTTGATTTAAAACCATGCTTGCAAGATCCAAAACTTGGATCGGGCTCTTTTTCAATTATCGGGTCACCCAAGAAGCCATTCAACGGCACAGAAGAATTGAACAAGCATCCCCAACACATTGGTGCATATCCCAAGTTCATCCTGCCATCAGATGACTCCTCGGCGGCCCAAGTAATCGGAGAGGATGATTATCCTAAACTGTCCTCTTTATCTAATGGTTAGAACGGATGTATAATCTTGTCTGTCCACTTGATAGAATTATTGTCTAGTGAGATTTGGAAAAGCAGCTGACCCTTGTAACAATAATATTTCACAAAAGTTAAATTATGGGTATTCACCCCACAAAATCTTTGTAAATTAGGCGGCCTATGCATGTCTTACATTTATAAGAGGGTTGGCCGTGGTCTTAGGGCCCGTTTGATAACGTTTCTGTTTCAAGAAACGGCAGAAACATAAATTTCCGTTTCTAGAAATAGAAACGGAATTGAAGGTGTTTGTTAATTCATATTTTTAGAAATCAATAGTCACCAATGAAAGAATGGCCACAAGTCGTTTCCAGAAACAGCGAAACAGCGAAACAAGTTAAACTTGTTTCGCCTGGGTCGTTTCTTGAATCATAAATAAGTAAAAATTTCTATTTCTATTTCTGAAAATAAGTGAAACGAAACAATTTTATCAAACGCTTTTTACTTTGTTTCTGCTATTTCTGGAAACAGAATCGACAGAAACGCGTTTCTTGAAACGTTATCAAACGGGCCCTTAGAGTTACTCATCCAAATTCCTAATCATAGACTCTTTGTGATCTTCAATAGTGACTAGTAAATGTTTGGATTGCACTGCACCTTAAGAACTTATACTGAATATACCGTTCCCTTTTTCTTTTTTTTCTTTTTTTTTGGCTGCTGTGTGTGTGTGGTGGGGGCGGGGGGTTGAGAGAAGCATGCACAACTACATCCTATAACTGTACAATTTAGAATTGGACTACAAATACTATACATAAGCACAATGACAAAGTTAGGCAACTCCCACCTCCATCTTTCTGGTCTGGGAGTGGAACATATCAGCTATATCTTCAGCTGTACTACACTCATCTACTCTTCTATCCAATACAGAGCAGATAAATCTTGGGAATCTGATAGAGATACCCCGAGATGGATGGACTAAACCAATTGCAGCTTGGTGAACTGGCGAAATTGTGAAGTCTGCAAACAGAAATCATGAGAATGATATACAAACTACTATTATAGAAAAACAAACTATTGCATCATACATACCTGCACCTCTTATTTCCCAAACAAGTTCTGGAGAAAACCATATATCAGGCACCTCTGCAGTTTGATAATAAGGTGGCTTTTTGGATAAGACCTTGTCACCAGAGAAGAACTCTTTCATCTGCAGTACAGTTTCAGAAAGCAAGTCCCCATTATTGTCATAATAAAAGGTTTCCACCCAAAAGGCAGAACTCATCAACTCTATATTTTCTAAAGCTGATAAGATGGGTATCATAATTCAACATCCAAACAGCCATCCTTAGAACTGGCATTGCTGTGTAATAACCAACCAAACTCACTATAGTTTAAAACTTGAAGTATACGTCACCTGTATGACTCACATTTTACTTTGTAGACTATTCAAAGTCTCTTGGTCTCACTTCCAGAAAAAACTTTGATTCTTAAAGGTAATTCTTATACTTACCATAATGGATTCCCACAGAATACGAGGGACTTACTCTTAGGATGAGAATAGAATATGCTTGGCTAGCAAAACTACTCCAACAGAAGAAAAATAAATCAAAGAGAAGTGAGACCAGATGCACAACTATGTTCCAAGTTCCATCAGCTTACATGTATTTTACTTCCGTTATCTGGTTTTCAAGTACTCACCTTTGAATCTACCAAGTCTGCATATACCAACCAAAAACTATCTTTACCTCCACATAGAAAGAATCAGAGAATCCAGACATGACCCGGCAGATGCTTTGAAACTCTTCGGTCTCAGGGTTATAACACGCCATAAGGAATGGACTATACCTAGAAAATGGAAAACGACACTGAAACTCTAATTACAGTGCTCTTTAGACATGGAGATTTAAACTGAAGCTGAAAACATGGAAAATTTCCTACTCTCATTACCATCCTGCTTTTCTTCCATTCCCATGCCAAGCTCCAATAGGAACTAAATCAAGAGAATCATTCAGTCCTTCCACATAATCTCGCTTGACCTACAAAGGAAACACAGATAGCTCTCCAAACTTAGTACTTATGTTCCCTTCATGGGTAATTAATGCCGTAATGCTGTTAAGTCTATCAAATTGTGTCACCTTTAACCATGTATCTGAACGCTTTGATGCAGCATACCCGGCTTCAACATCTAGACATTTCACCATTATTCCTTCACATGATGAACTGATTGCATCTTTCAGAAAAGAGTTTATCCTAGTCAAAGAGGTTTGAGAGGACACACATGCATCTTCTGCTTCCACCTAGAAGGTGAAAGTATGAGATACAATATATTCCATATGAAAAGTCAATGATGAAGCGCGTAGCTAGAGTACTTACTATTATCTCCTTTGCATATTCAAAATAACCCAACTTCTGTTCTAGAAACAAATCCTTCAAATCTGTGACAGAAAAGAGCATAGTTGATATCCAAGCCACAAGATTTAGAATGCATGATAAGGGATTTCTTCCCAACAATGTCAAGTATTAGGTTAGTTGGATGGAAAAAACATACATCTCCGCCTTTGACGTAGGGGGACGACCAACAACCTGTAAGTAAGACAACTTGTTTTATGCCACCTTATAAAAATATCTCTCTGAGTATCTGAAGTTCATTTAATAATATTAATGAATAAAACCATATTACACTATAGCATGAGGTGATACTTCTTTTGAAGTCATTGTTGTCTTCGCTAAAATGAGCAACGACAATACATAAAAGTAGAGGAGAAAAGAACCCTGCCCACTTAGGTGGATCTATGCCCAAACACAGAAGGGCCGAAAAGACTGCATTTCCACCCCCCACCCCGCCCAGATGCCTCAAAGTGGCCTTCCACTGGCTTGCGCTCTGGCTCAGTAGCTGCGCAAGCCGACAGGGTTCTCTTGCCCAAAAGTAAATATACACAATTTTGACAGCCCCTGATTTCATAAACTCCAGCATGTGCAAAACAAGTGTAAGATCCTACCAATCCAGGTCCATTTCCAAATTAGTGCCAGAAGATCCAGGTTTTGGTCGACTTTGGTCCGTACAGCAGACATGTATCTGATCTAAACATCAAACTGGGCACTAAATACAATAATAGACCCTTGACCATTGTAGGAGCAGGGACTGGATCAGAGTCTGCCTAAGACCTGAACTAATTGGCATGGACCTGTTCCAAATTCTAAAACAGATTGAACTTGTGATCCAAAAAGTGGGTAAGGTCAGAGTGGATCGTGGAGCTGCATACATTTTATGCCCTCAATCCACAATGATTGGAAAGGAGGGGGGAAAATAAAGTTCTGCTAGAACGAAATGTCCAAATTGTTCAAAGAGATTCCTAAACCAATCTTTCAGATGTGGACGAGATGGCAAAAAAAAAGGGAGATTCAGTGGAAACACATCAAAATGGTGCATAGTTAGAAAATCTAGAGAAACAAGTGTTGTCGAAGGTAACTTCTAGGCACTTAGATGAACCACAATTGCTACAGAGTGTCACCCCCCTGGCCAAGGTCGTGTTTTTCCTCCCCTTGTAACCAGCCAACCACCTAGTCTTCACATGGATGTGTGTGTCAGTTCAAGGGGAGGGCATTATTTTATGGTCTACTTTCACCAACTCCTACAAAAAGCATCTTATCCTTTCCATAGAAGCCACACATGTTTATTCTCTCTTCCTTTGGTTCTCCTATTCAATTTTTTCTTTGTTAATTGATATCATGCAGAAATGGTTGAAATTTTTTAATATTTATGATCTTTGAACTCCTATTGCCGTAACACTTCCCCAACATCGTTAATATAGCTTTCTCTAGTCTTTGACACCAGTTTCCGTTTATATTTGAATCACTTAATTGATAATAAATCTTATAACAGGATGAATTGGTATCATTGTAAATTACCCTTCTGGCATGATTTTGGTATCATTGTAAATTGTCTTCTGACATTATTTTATCAGTCATATTTTTTTTTTTCTTTCTTCTTGTTACCTATCTAACAAGAACAGGATTTCATGAATCAGCTGTTATTTGTGTTTTTCAGGCTCAGTCCAGGAGTAGCACAGTCTTGCCCATAAATCCTAAGATGGAATGGTATGAGGAAGAATAAGGAATTTCTTTGCCTTCCACAAATTTTTTGTCCGTGATGCTAATTTCTCTTTGAGTTCTAATTCTTTTTTTGGAGAAATGTAAAATTTACTAAAACCAATCGCAGAAGCACTTTGGTACATAGAAATACATAGTGATACACATAAAGATTAACCCTCGTCAAATGATCAACCAAAGAAAACCCCAATCAATACAAAAGACAACACTCACCATAGTTTTTAAGGCGCTGATGCGGTATAGGGATGGTAAGGCAATGCACTGCCTTATGTGAAGTAGGTATGGCGGTCACCTTATAGCATAAGGCGCTATACGGCGTCGCCTTATAGCATAAGGCACTATAAGGCGTCGCCTCAAGACGCCTTAGGACGACTTATGTTAAAGGCGGTCGCCTTATGGCTTCTTTTTTTTTTTAAAACACATATTAAAATTTCTTGTTTTCAGATTCCAAATCTAGAGTTTTTATTGGTAGGTGTATGGTTTTGTTAACACTTGTGATGTATAGGATCAACTTTACTCCATCAAAAATAACCAAAACAAAAACCCGATTCACAACACAGGGTTTGGAATTTGGATTTTGTTAAGGGTTTTGAACTTTTGAGAAAGGGCTTTGAGAAGAATCAAGGAACAAGGAAGAACCAGTGAACCACTGATCCAGTGCCCCAGACGACCATTTTGCTTCGACAGCAGTGAGCTTACTCCGGCGCTACAGGTATGTTTTTTTTTTTTTCAATACTATTTCTTGTTCATGCAGAGGCAGCAGAGCTACGGTGAGTGGTTTTTTTTTTCTCGCTTCTTTCTTCTTCTTCTCAGATTTTTTCTTCTTCTTCTGTTCTAAAGCTACAGTAAGTTTTTCTTTTTTTCTCTTCTCGGTTCTCGCTTCTTTCTTCTTCTTCTATTCCAAAGCTACCGGCTATGGTATTTTTTTTCCTCTACTTCTTGCTTCTGGCTTCTGGCTTCTGGCTTCTGGCTTCTGGCTTCTTTCCTCTTCTTCCTTCTTCTTCTTGCTTTTTTTCTTTTCCTTCTATTCCAGAGCTACCGTCTACAGTGGGTTTTTTTTTCTCGCTTCTGCCTTCTTCTTCTTCCTTCTTCTTTCTTTTTCTTTTGTTTTGCAACTATGGTGACTCAATGAGTTTTTTGTTTCCCCTTCTCCCTTCTTCTGTTCTGCAAATATGGTGAGTCGGTGAGTGTTTTCTTTTTTTTTTCTTCTCGCTTTTCTCTTCTTCTGTTCTTCTGTTCTGCAACTACTATTAGTTTTTTTTTTCCTTCTTCTTTTTCTGTTCTGCTACCTGTGGTACTCGAACTACTGTCCAGACTAAGGTCTTCGATGGCTACCGCAGGGTTGTTAACAACTGTAAATCATCTATTGTCTTTCTTTAATTCCATTTGCTAGTTCTCAGCTCTAGTTTAGAACTGTTCAATCATCTATTGTCTTTCTTTTGTCTAATGTGTAAATGTGTATAATTGTTTTTGTTTCATAATTATGTATTTATATTATATGTTAATATGTTATGATGATTGATGATTAATGAATAATGATTGATGAAGATGAACTTAGTTTATTCACTTTATTGATTTGTTCTCTTGATGAATATCTTACATTGGTATGAATATGAACCTATAATATTTATTTAGCATATGAGTAATAGGATTCAACTAGGATTTTAGCTAAATAGATTAGTTTTATAAAAAATTTACACAGAAACACTTTAGTCAATAAGGCAACGCTTTATGCCACCTTATCGCTAAGGCGCTCTGAAAGACCCTCAAACGCCTCCGTCACCTTACCACCTTAAAAACTATGACACTCACAGACCAATCATAACGGAACAGAAATTCTCAAAACAGATCCAAGGACAGATTCTTTTTGCCCCTCCTAGACCCTGCAGTAGCGGGAGCCTCATGGACTGATTGCTTTTTTCTTTTCTTTTCTTTTTTTCCTTTTAATAAGAGGGTGGAATCACCATTGAAGAGCTCCATCAAAATTTAGCACTCAAAAAGGTGTAAAACAGCTTCAAAAATGAGGGGAATTGCCTCCAAACATAAAAGTTTTTGTCTAAGTGCAATGATATTCATCCTAACAAAAGGATTCCCAACTGGGGAAAGAAAAAAAAGGGATTCTTAGCCTTTGAAGCAACATAGAAAGTGGGTTCAGAATATTATTTATCATCTCATTGCACTCTTACCATACCCCACAACTGATGGATGTCAAGATGCAGCTGAATATCCAACCTCTCCATTCATTCCGAGTCCCATTTACTTCATCAAGTACCCAAGAGGGCCTCAATCAAGGAGCTTATTTGAAACTCTAGAATTTAGTAAAATTATAGTTTCATGGATTGGCTACTAAATATTGAACTTTCTTGATTCTAGTCCTTTTCCCATCTTTTTGTGTTTGTAGGAGTTCTTTCCTTTATAAAAATACAAAAGGGCTAATTTCCCTATCAAGTAAGTTCAAAAATTAAATTCACCAGAGGGATGGCAGTAGCCATTTTGTAGTCAAAGAAGTGTATCAACTGAGTTAAGGCAAAATCATTGAAGCTGCCATTTTCATTTCCTTTACAATTTATTAAAAACATCAAAGGTACTTGCAAATTGCAGGTTCATGGGTTGTCTGGAATCTGCATAGAACAATTAAAGGAAGAATGAGCCATCTAAATCTTATGGTACAGGGAAATGACTATACAGAATCCCTAGAAAATTGTTTGGATAAAAAATCACTTGCATGAATCAAAGAAAGATCTGCCTACAAGAAAATCCCAAAGGTGATGTTGTTGGAGCCAACAACATTTGAGTCACTGACGGGCGAAAATGAAACTAAGTTGTATGACAGGTTCCCATCCTTGCAGTACTCACAATCCTTTAAGCAGAAGTCTCAAAATCTAGAAGTAATAAGCAACTGCCGGCCCAATATTTAATTAGATTAAAATATAATACCTCATGATAATCATCTCCACCCTCTTGAAGGGCCTAATGAAATGGAATTTGATATAGGAGAAAATATAAGTGGAGGTCAACTATAAGATTTGTAGTGTGACCTTCCCAAGGTAATGAAAGAGAACATTTGTCCAGAACAAGAAGGTTTTCCGTTTGGTGGACAATCCAAAGATTGAAGCTTGCACAATAGACCAGCACAGAAAATCCAGCATGTTGCTAAATTCAGAATTCAGCCTGTTTTGATGTTTTGAAACCACACAATTTTTCTTCTTTTTTTTTTTTGGGGGGGGGGGGGGGTGTGTGAACAAAATTTCACATTTATAATGTTTATGATATTCCCCCAAGGGTTATTGAGGAATCAAACTCAAGACCAATGCTTTCTTAGCATGGTTCCAAGAAACCCAAGCTACGCCCCTTGCGGGTATGAAATCACAAGATTAGAGGCACATACGACTACAAAATTGATTTTACTGAGAATCATATATGACACACAATAAAATTAATCCGTAAGAAAAGGAAGTGCCATAGCTTGGACAATCAACATGGTAAAAAAAATTCAATTTTATTCAACAACTGATTCAAAATGAAGACTCCAGAACTTCCAAATGCAAGATCAAATTTCACATCATAGCTTTGCTGACAGTATATAAGCATGACTTCATTAAAAAAGAGAGAGAGAGAGAGAGATTTTAGTTTATAAAAATTATTCAAAGTATTAAAGTTCCAACAAAATATTTTGATCAATGAAGCTCCAAAACTAATATAAGAAAGAGATCTAGAAAATTACTGCTCTCCATTAGCAAACATGATATCAAAGACAAAAACACAAACGTCAACCTGCATGGAGAAGACCATATGATTATGCTGATCTAAAAATCCATACAACTTGAGAAGAACTGACAGAAAAGGAAATTGTGCATTAAATTTAATAAGCAACTGGGAAAAAAATGTTATAACATATCAATACTCAGCTCAACTTAGCCTATCCCAACTAACTGGGGTCAGCTAAAAGCCTAAAAGGGCTGCCATATTTTGATGAAACAGGAAAAGCTAACCAAATGAAGAACTAACTAATACAAAAACACACATTAAAGCAGATCAAATCAAAGTTTTTAAAAACCCTAACTGAACCCAAGCAAGCCTGATGCACAAATCCTGTATCAGAAACACTGGAAAAATTAACTTCGAACTATATCGAAAGAGAAAATATTGATGTTTCAAGAGCTCATGATGTGGAGCAGAAACCTAAGAGAAGTCATTCCCTAAGTGAGTCCAGATGCAGCCATTACAGAGGCCAGCAGATCACACCAATGCGAAAACCCCATCCAAACGTATGGAGAGGCACAAGTTATATTCACGTTCTGATTTTGTTCATTTGTAATCTCTTGTTTTGGGTAGCAAGGTAAATTATGGCCTTTTGGGGCTTACCATCTCTATTTGAGAGCTGATTTGACTGGTCAATTTTAATTTTATTTTGTATTAGTTTTATGTTGTCGCCCTTCTTCATGTATGGCTTTGAGTTAATTATATTTTAGTTTCAGAAGTTGCAATTAATGCTATTTCTGTCATGTTTCTTCAGTCCAACATTGTCAGTGTCAAAACTTATCTCTTTTGCATCATTTCTTTTATCTGGTGAAACCTTCATTAATTTTGGAGTCAGAATCAAATTAGTAGCAAGTTATCAGTTGATAAAAAGATTTCTGTTTTGCCGTAGACTTTCCATTGAATTGGAGTTGAAGTCTTTTTGAGCAAGAAATAAGATTAGATGACTGAGGTGGTATGGTCATGTTCAATGGAGGCCTGGGGACACTCCAGTAAAGAGGAGTGATACGATAACAATTGAGGGAACTATAAGATCCAGGGACAGGCCTAAAATGACCATAGGAGAAGTTCAGGAATGACATGTAGAGTCTAGGTCTTGTCCCTAGTATGACCTCGGATAGAGCATATTGGAGGGCAAGGATCCATGTAGCCGATCCCATTTAGCTGAGTTACCCCTATCGTACTGGGTTGTGCCTCTTTCTTCTTACTTTCATCGTACATCTTTCACCTCTATGCAACGCCTCTTTATCTTTTCCTTCTCTTATTTTCTTCATTTCTCCTTTTATGTTTGGACCTCATTTTTCCCTATTTTGTTTTGTATGCATCCTTGTAACCAACCATATTAAGTTGGGATAAGGCTGAGTTTGTTGTTGTTGTAGTAAGACCAGATGACTATCCCCTGCCCTTCTAAATATACATTCATGGTTTTTGAATAAGCGGAACTCTGCAGTTCAGAAATCACTGCTTTCTGGTGGACTCCTAGGTTTTGAAGATAGAGTCCCCTTTTATCACTCAATAAGCAGGAGTGATATGACAAAGACTAGAGGAGTTAAAAGATCAAGGGGTAGATAAAAGTGACTATAGAAGAGTGGGAGGAAAAGATAGCTTTGGCTTGACAACAGACATGTCTTTAAATAGAGTTGAAGAAAAACACAGGCTCCATCTGACCGATTTGAACTGGATCCCAGAAGGCTTCTTAATTGATTCCCAAACCTCCACAAGCAGATCTTTGTGGAAACCTATCCTTCCTCTCTGTCATTATACATAATCTTCTCCCTTGTAAGTCATATATTCAAACCCTATTTTATTGGATATTTTGAAGTTCTGTTATTATAGTTTCATTTATATGTCCCTAGTTCGTTTGATTTTTCTATGATCCACTTTTAATGTTCATTTATCCATTAGTTGGCTTGCATCTTCATTACCAGAGCTAGGATTTGCCCCAACGTTTACACTATATGGCAGGACCTACTCTTCTAAATTTACACATAGCCAAAGGAATGAGATTTGTCATGAGATTTCAGGATCATGACATAACTTTTGTCCAACAACCCAAATGCATAAAGATCATGTGATTGGTGCTGACCTTACTACATGTAAATGTTCAAGTATCATGGTATCCACGAAGTCACACATAGCTTTTACTTATCAACAAGGAAGAAGGTATATGTCGTAATTATGAGCATACCAAAAGAAACCAGACTTCTGGTAGATGTTAATAAAGAAATTTTAGGAGGGAGGACTAGGCTCAGAGATCTTGTAGAATTCTAAAGAATTAAATTTTAGAAAAAAAAAAATATGCAAAATACATCCATGGGACCAGTTGCAATACTTAGGATGTTTTATAGCGTTCAACAGATGATTAGCAATTTTCAACTCAACAAAATATCCTGGTAGCTTTCTTTTTACTCTAAGGTGCAACCGAGTATAGACTAGATTGTTGAGGAAGCATGGACATCTGAGAATGAGGAAGAAAGCAGAAGCAAACAAAATCTAAGACATCAGTCATAGTTGAATCTGATAAGAAGAAAAATATATTGAAACATCAAAAGAAAGTAAAAACTAAAAACGAAGTGGAACAAGAAGAAGCACTGGTGCAATCAGAACATAGAAATCAAGTTTTTCGGATTCAATCTGATGAAGCTCTTTGAAGAGCTTAATGATGTACATCTCATAAATTTACTTCTTTTCACATTAATAAGAATTCATTATTTACAAAAGATGCGCTCAAAGTGGCAAGATTTTCATGAGCTCGAGCAACTTATAAGTAACATTGTTATGCCACTAGCTTATATCAAGGAGTTTGTGAAACTGAATATGCTGACCTTCATGCCAATTTGTGATTGTAATTCAAGCAGTTTTTACAATTAATCTCAACAATAGTGTGTGAATACTCAAGGGCAAGATATTCCCCACAAGGGTAACCAGATATGGAGCAAAAATTTGAGGAGGTCCTTAGGTGGCACCAAGATGGAGCCATCAGTGAGTCCAGCAGATTACACCAACGGAAAGACCATAAAGAACTACAGATGGAAACTAAGTTTTCTTAGCTTACTTATTTTTGTGCAACTCCCTTTTCGATTTCAAGTTTTTGAGCATTTCTTTCTAAAGTTGTGTTGAATTTGACCACATAAAATAAAAGGAAGACTTTTCAAATAACAACCAATGACATGGTGCAGTGGTGCACCTTTATACTGTCCACCATGACCAAAGAATCTTTGCTCCCTCTCTCTCGTGAAGATAGTTCTTGGAAGGACATAAGCTTGCATCCATTTCTCCTATCAACAGCAACTACCTGGGGGCAGAACATTAGTTCTTAAATTAAATGATGCAGAAACCAACAATGGATAAACAAAACAGTAAAGTGACTCAGTTTAGGAATACTCGGCTGTTCACGTTTAATGTGAGAATGCTAGTCAATTAGGGTGCTTTATTGGAAGCAAGAATCTAAGATTGATATCAGAGCATAAATCATTTCTGATCCATACTGATACAGATTATTCAGACTGGATGATCCAAACAAAAGGATTAGCCAATGCAGTGAGTAAAAGCCTTGTAATACCACTGGGTCAGCCGTCCTCTAGGTATGATAAATAGGATCAGCGCCATCGAACACATGATACAGGCAGAAAGATCCAACTAATCCAATACATATAGAAATCCTTAAACCAGGTATAGAATCTTTTCATTTATCCATTTGAGCTACTGGTGGGAGCAAAAAGATACTCTCAATTGGAACCATAGGACTGAAAAATAGATCAGCTTGCAAACTGAAAATAAAAGTAAGTGGATGGATCTTTACGATAATGAAAAAGTGAAAAGAAAATGCTTGACTAAGTCAAATGAAGTGGCTATGTAGGCCTTCTGGAGACAATGAAATATGAGCCCTTAATACCATGAACTATGCACTTTTGGCAAGTGGATATGGAAAATACAGAAAAAGGGGGGGTGTCTTCGGCCCAAGAAAATTCTTGGGCCACCAAAATCTGGACTATTTACAATCAACATTGCATACTTTGGCAGGTGCTTATGGAATTCAACAAAGAAAGAGCAGCTTCATGAAGGAGGTTAATCAAATAGCAATAAGGAACTTCAAGTATAGATCCTCTTATGGGTTTTGGCTAGGAAAAGGCAAGACTTTAGGAGGATAAAGGTGTCCAGTAGGAAACTTGTGTAAAAGGTTTCTGAGTAAATGAATGACTTGGATTTGGTCTCCTCATTTTTTTTGAAAAGAAGCTTTCTTAGAAGGTATCTTCTCCTCAGGTAATTAAATGCACCATCTTCTCCTAGCTTTGGAAGAAGCTACAACCCATTGGAGTGGGGCCGAAGATTTGCAAGTAGAGCAATAAACAGATGCATATGGTCAAGTCCGACAAAATCTTGGTTCATAATAAAATTCTCTCATGATAAGGAAAATTATAGCTGATTTCTCTCCTAGATCGGAAAATGTTATGGTATATTACCTCCGCATCCAATATGAAAGTCACAGCATCTGGCTTACATGATTCCTTTATTATATTTACCAAATCTGGAAATCTTGATGTTGTTTCATCACCATTTCGTGAAAAGACCCGTACAGATCCATCAGTTAGTCGGTGAATTTGAGCACGCTGACCATCATACCTATAGTGGGAGATACAAATCTGTAACACAAGCAATCTTTGGACATAAACATTAAAAATAAAGAAAACAAAACAAAGCAAAAGTAACATCCAGGGGCATTTTCTTATCCACAATTAAAAAGAAGAACAGAAATTATGAACCAAGTAATGAATTTTGAGTTGAAGAGGGAAACATCATTCCTCATGTTAGAGAATGTCGAGTGAGGGAAAGGAACAGAGAAAAAGTGTGATTAGCGCCCCTTAGGGGCTGATATGTATTTTTTGGGTCATGTGTTTGTTTCCTATTGTGACTTCGATATGTGTTGCTAGGGTGTGACTCCCAAGTTACAGCCATTTCTCTTTCTCTGTCTTTTTCTTTTTCTCTTCCATTTTCTTCCTTATTGTTTACACCTCTCAAGCACAAAAGGGAAAAAGTTCTCTAATGGTGAGAAGAGGAAGATTCAATAAGTACTATACTTCTGTTAATCACTTTTCAAGGATCACTGAAACTCATAACCAATAAGGAAATCAAAGCCATCATGTTCATTTTAAATGATCCTCTCTATCACATAAAATGCGAGAATAGATCCATTGACAGATTTCTTTAGCTAGCTCCTGGGCACTATACACTTATAACCAATGATATTAGATACGATATAGGACAATCAAATATGAACAAATAACAGTGAAAGTTACAAAGCTTACTAACCCCAATTCGGACTATAGTCCATAGTTCGTTGGGATCTCCTAAGACATGGCATTTAAACATGTTAAGATATGTACCATAGGGGTATTATTGTCACACTTCTGCGGTACAATGGTTTATTTTCAGTGACCACAATAGGGTTGTCACACCCCTGCAGTACAATGTTTTATTGTCAATGACCATGATAGGGGAAATGTCCCTATCATGGTATATGTTAGGTGTCAAGTGTTGGAGTTTAAGTCTTTATGTTTCATTGTATTCTAGTTGTTATTGCTAAGGTTTATTATTATACTTCTAAGTCCCCATTAATTCTCCAGGCTAAACGTAGAGGTACTTAGGAACGTAGATTCTTGAATTTAGGGTTAGAATCAAACTACGAGTAGGTCATTGCTCCAAAATGTAGGAGGTCCCACATAACTCTCCTGAACTCTATTTATTGAAAAAGTTTCACAGAAATAAAGTAATGGTTTAACGGTTGAAATGTTTTCCTGTTGCACACTCAGTTTGTTGACCTACAAACTAAGGATATGTGTGGAGGATTCACTAAGTGTGGAGCTCTTATTGCTTCACACTGATCTGGATGCTACTATTAGAAGCAGGTTCTATACCATCATGGTTGAAGTGGATCCAGCTATAGTGATATAATGGTTTGCCAAGGGCAGAGGTTCCCTTGGAGATTTTTTCATCTTAATTATTACAGCTGCCACATGTCTCCTTCGGCAAAATGTGTCCTTTTGTTGGAGACCTAGGTCAGTTAACTCTTTTAGCTGATGAGCTGTCATGGCAGGTATTGTCAGGCCCCATACTGTGGTTGGGGACAATTATCCTTTGTGAGGTTTTCTCTGATACTTAATTTAGTGGCCTCCTTGGCCCTTGCAGTATCTTTATTGTTGAACCTTGATCTGTTTTGTGTGGGTACAAACCCTCTTCGCTGTAATTGTTCTCTATCTCGTCTTTATTGTTGTACCTTGATCTGTTTTGTGTGGGTACAAACCCTCTTTGCACTAGTTGTGCTCTATCTCATCTTTCTTTATAATAAATTTGTTATTCATAGAAAATAGAATGCTTTGGAAAAAGCAATTCTGTTTGGAACTTTTTGAAGAACAGGGGCCCTCGAAAGAACAAGCGGAAAAGCCTGATAAATTGTGTGGGCAATACAGTTAAGATGAGCCATCAATTCGGCAATTCGGCATGTGGCATATCCAGGGAATTACCACCTATCCAATGGTCAGTCCAAGTAGAAGAAAAAGCTGCACACATGAGCATTGCTTTGCTCCCACACTGTCAAGTGTACCGCTAAATCTCATTGTCCACCACAAGAATTCAACTTTAAACAACTTTAACTTGAAACTTACCAGTTGATATCCAAATTTTATCCATATCGCCCTCATACTCAATTCACGTGAATCATCACCCACTGCCACGTTCTATATGGGACCAAAGCACACCAAAATATTTTTTGCAATTACTAGAAATTTTATTTCCAAAAATATGGCCTACTAACATCCTCAAGACATAGCAATAATGTAAAATCGGTAATGTCAAATTACATAGTTAGGTCAATGCTACTAGACAGCTCTCAAGTTCATGTTCATGATGAATTGAAAAAAAAAAATCTCCAAATTTCCTAAAATGTTTTGATCCAAATTTCCTAAACATTAAAAATAAATTTCTGTGCATCCAACTAAGTCTGAGAGTCTTATATCTGAAAGTGAAGTGAATGAATTTAGAGGAATTTTGTGACACCCAAGAATACAGCATGTACCAGACTCGCCTAGGAGATCAGTGAGGTGTCCCCACTAAGAATATGGTTAGTACCACAGTGTTTGGGAGATCAGTGAAGGTGTGCAACCTTTAGTCCCACATCGCCTAGGGAGAGATTGCTAGGCTAGTTGATAACATCTAGCCTCCTTAATATGGTACAACGCGTTTTAAAGCCTTGAACCCCATTGGCCAAAGAGGACAATATTGTGCCAAGGTTAATGGGGCCGGGGTGTTACAAATTTTTTTGGGAAAAAAGAGAGAGAGAGAGAGAGAGAAAGGGTGGGGGGAATTAAAATGATGAAACTTACTTGTACTCACATGTAAAAGCTCTACCTTGGAACATCTTTAGCACTTGAGGAACTCCATTAGTAATCCTAGCATAGAGAACAAATAAAACATAAGATGAACCCTTTGATACACCAACCAGGTACTACAAGTGCTAGTTAACCATTAAAAGTTACCTTGCAAGCATAGGCCTTATAGGTATGCCAGGAACCATTGACAACGTAGTTGAAGAAAACTCAACGCCTTTGTTCATAAGAGAAGGAACAAGCAAATCCTGTTTATGTAAAAGCCGATGAAGTACATGAATGGAAACTTCAATATTCTAAACATACCATAACAAGGAGCTCAAATGCCTATATACCCCTTTCCTTATCCCATAAGCTATGCTTCCAGTCTCCACTACAAGCATTCTATCATCCATGCAAATCCATTTAGCACTTGAAGTTTTGTCTTAAAGAATATTCTATGTTCCTCTTTCCACACAGCCGAGAGAGAGAGAGAGAAGTGACTCTTAACTATGTACCAAGCAATTATCAACCCTATATATATATATATATATATATATCAGTCTTTCCTCATTTTTTTTATAGAAAAAAAAATAGACACCTGTCAAAAAATCTATTCAAAAATAAAATAGAAAAATTAAAAGAGCATCATAAACCCACATCAGCAGAATCATCCACACTCCAAATTACAACACTTCCCCCTACTCTAGCTCATGCTAAAGCATCTACTAAGGAGTGGGTATATCTTGGCCACCAAGAGAACGAGATATTCCAATGCAAATAAACCAGAGAAAATGGGCATATTTTAGTGGAAATAAATCTAGGGTTGGATTATATATATGTTGGCCCATTGGTCCAATGGGTTTTCTTTGCAATAGGCATAGAATATGGTTAGGAGGTAGGAATACAGGATATACTTTATTAGTCAGTCCAGTTAGAGTCTATTGTTTATTTTAATTGTTATTAAGTGTTAGTAGTTATCTGGATAAAGGATGCTATGAGGCCAGCCTTATTTCGAGTTGTTTTCCTTTATCTTCTGCAGAATTTTAGTCAGTTAAGACTACCTCCACAGTAAGCTATTGACTGGAGAAGTTTTAGGCTTGGTTTGAGACTTTTGAGTTTGTTTTCGAGTCTTTTAAATAGTTTTGTTAGGGGCTTCAGCCCTGTTTATGAATTTGATGAATGGAAATTGGCTTTTGCCTATTGGTTTTGTGAGATTCAGAGCTATTCTACTGTGGTGATTAAGTAGTGCGGCTAGTCCCTAATGGTGATTCCAGGGTAGTGATCCAGGAGGTGATTCTTGAATTAAATCTCTTTCTTATCATCTTCTTCTTTTTTATACTTCTATTGGTTTAACTCTGTTTTGCTTTTAATCAAATACTATTGGTCATCTTCTTCGAGTTTACTTAAGTTCTGTTTCATTTTCTGATTTCAAAATCTGATATTTACAGTTGATTTCTGAAATTCTGTTTCAACAAGGATTCTTACTTTTCTGGAAATTTCAGGAATTGTTTTCAGTTTCTGTTATCAGGTAAGCATCTATTAAATCAGTTCTGAATTCTGGATTCCATCCACCTTACAATTTTTGTTTTGAATTCTGAGTTTATAGCCTATCAAATTCGGTGAATTTACTAGAATCCTACTCCAAGCAGGAAGCCCTGATAACTCTGAATCCAGTCCTTGGTTTGATTTCAAATTTTATCAAGATATTCAGCCTCCAAAACGTGATCTTCAACCAGAGTGTAGAACAGATCAGACTCATCTTTATTCTGTTACCGATTTTCTTGAATTCTGGTTTTGGTTCCTAATCCTTGTGATTCTGATTTATTGGAATTTCTGAATCCTAATGCATACGTGACTTAGAAACCCCATTATGTTCCCTTGATTACACAAAGATCTAGCTGTCCAGATCAGGTGAACCAGTCCAAGACAGCCACTTCATAGACCTATATTTCATAGTCTTGGAGGAAGTCATACTTATAATAATAAATAAATAAATAACGCTAAGAAAGCCACTCTAAATGCACCACTGATGTTGACACCTGTTCACCTCAAGAAAAAAAATTATAGAAGTAAAAACTCCTTGCATAAACAACATTTGGTAATAGAAGTCAAAGACTAAGAAATAATGAAGACAGATATTATTCAATCAAGTAGTAAGACAATGGGAGAAACTACTGAAGACGACTGTAGAACACTTACCAAATTTGGGAGAATATTAAAGGCCTCAACTACTGCTGCAGAAATGCTCTAGCAAGCACCAGAAATATCAGATCAGAAACAAGACTGGGTTTTTTTTTTTTTTTTTTTTAAACAAAACAGGTGAGAAAGCAAGTAAAATTAGGTAGGTCTAAAGAAAAATTAATCAAAATACTTATAAAATAGGCAAGACAGTCTTGGATTAAGACGGCCTTTACGGAAACAACTTCCACGAAAAGCTTGGGAGATTTCATTTTCTTCCAAAACTATGCAAGGGCACTTAAACCTATTAAAACATGAGTTCCTTAATGTACATTGTTTGTGGATGACTACAGTGTTGAATAGGCCAACCTGGCCTAACGGCTTGAAAGCTTACTGTGTCTCACAAGATTTAGGTTCGTACTTTATGCCCATGGCCAGGTACTGAGCCTCAAGTCTTAGGCCCAGCCCATACAAATGAATGTCTGAAAATTGGTATCGAAACATAAAGAAACTGAATCGATCAACAATCACTCCTAGTATGAGATTTTTTTGGTGTTAGTTATGGTGATTAATTAAAACATCAGCACTTCAAACGGCAAAAGCCACATAAATCAAACCTGAAGCTTTGGCTTAAGGTTTTCCAGTGCACCTTCATGAAGAGCATTATTGGAGTTCATGACGACAGCTTGTGCCAATGCCGGAAGTACACTTTTCATCATGGCCCCAATACGCAAATTACGAACCTACAGTGAATTGGACTTTCAGAAACAAAGTAAATTATCTGTGCAGAGGAAAACCAAATAAGTACATCTATATTTGTGATCATGTCAAGATCCTATAGCAGTGCATTCAAAGATCCACAGTGTGTAAATATTGATGGTAAAATATGAAAAGCTGATGCCACAAAGAGATGAAACTGAAGGTATAGGTACTTGCTTCTCTCTCTTTCCTTTTTCTCACATCAATAAAGAAATAATTATTAAGAAAATATTAAAAAGCCCATGCTCACCAGGAGGTCTCGAATTCGAGCCTCCTGGCTGTTATCTACTTCCCTCCCTACCTTAAAAAAAAATGAACACCACCACCCCGACTTGAAATCTCACATAAATATTCCCCTTTACCCTTTTTCATATAATAGAATCCTAGTTTTGCTATCTGAAACTGAAAATTAAAGATCCCACATTAAGAACTCTCTAAGATACTTATCAACAATGACAGAAACTGCAAGAGGGATTATTCAGTTTCCCAAAATTAGCTCCAACACGTCAATTCAAATATTCCCAAACCTAAGTCAGTCCAAGCAACACTTGCTGAAGTCTGAAGCCTGATCACTAGTTTGAAATCATACCATAACTTTGAGAACAAGACTTGGATGGATATGCAATAATTTGTATGTGACCCCTACCAAAAATTAAATCATTGAAGGAATTTAACAAAATCTCACCAAAGTGCGAACAAGGAACTTAATTTCCTTCTCCCGACAAGAATGCATGAGATTCACAATAAGCATCTTCTTTCGAGTGGTACTTCCACTGCCTATTTCTGCACTGATGAGTTCCAGTATCAATATCAGAAACAAATTTGTTGATTTACATATGCTAATTGGCTAGAAAATAAGATATTCTACTTGGCACACTAAAAACCTCAACCAAGAAATTGACCCACAAAATAAAAAGAACTTCCATTGATCTCTTTTTCTTCCCAAATGAAAAGAAAATTGGTGATTGAAGAAACCATTCTTTTCTTTTTTCCGTTCACATTATCACATTGCCTCATTATAATAATATTTTTTCTTGAGTTATCACTTGTCAGAATACAAAAAGAAAAGAGGGGCAGAAAAATTCAGAAGTTAACAGGAAAAAATAAGATTTCACGATAAAATAGGAATGAAAAGAAGCCAAAATAGAAGAGGTATTATGATCTATGGTACTTCAGAAGCATCTCTGTTCCGTCCTGATGAGATCTCCAATTGTTTTTGGGAAGAATGAACACAACGATATCGTCAAGAGACAAAAATTATAATAGGCATCAAAATGGGTATATAATATCAAATCGAACCTTCGCTTCCTAAACAAATAAGTCACAAACACTAATAAAGTTTGAAGACAACTAGCTTCAGGCAATTGGAACCTAAGACCATGATGAAATGCCTATACAAGTTCAAAATCGATAAGGAAAAATCCAAATTGTAATGGAAAATGCAACTACAAGAGGAATGGGTAGAGGAAGTTCTGACAATGATATATCACAGTATTTGATGATTAGATGGCCTTGTTCAACTTAACACCTTTAGTTGATAGTGAAGAGTGAAGACAGAGGTTAACATCAGAAGGTATAGCAAAATTAAAGGAGATTGGTTTCTAAAGTCCAAGGGAGACAGAACATGTGAATGATGCCCCTGATACATATCACAACCAATATTTAAGACATGGAGGAGAGGGGGGCGAGAGAGGGAGGGAAGACTAGTCTTGTAATTGAATTTTCAGAGAGTAGTTAAGGGAAACTTTTAGATCAGCCATAAAACTTGTTTTGGAAACCTAAAATGAACCAAAAGAACCACAGGAAAGAAGGAAATGAACTATTGGCGCATTTCAATTCAGTCCCTACACCATCAAAAAAAATTTAGAAACCAAAACAATAATAGAACTAAGGTGCAAAAGCAATACTATGGTTATTATCCTAACAATAAAATGACAACTTGAAGCCAACATAAACCCATACTCTTCTCTTATTTTCCATGCATACATGCTGTTGTACATTTTGGTGTTTAACATGTGGATTAGATTAGCATCTTGGAACATAGGATCTTTAATGAGTAAGAGTCTAGAATTGGTAGATTTTATGGAGAGAAAAGAATTAACATATCTTGTATTCAAGTCTTAAGAGATTAGATGGAAGGGTAAAAAAGTCAAGGAGTTTGACGACTTCAAACTTGGTATACCAAGATGAAAGTAATAGAAACGGAGTGGGGATAGTGGTCGATAAAGATATAAATAATAGTGTGGTGGATGTTAAAAGATTTTGTGAAAAAATTATATCTATCAAGCTTGTGTTGGAGAAAGAGGTTGTCAATATAATTAACGGTTATGCACCCCAAGTAGGATTGGATGAAAGTAACAAGTTACAATTTTGGGAACAAATGGATGGATAAGTGCAAGGTTTTAGTCAAGGAGAAAATATTATTATAGAGGGCGAATGGACATGTTGGGAGAGAGGCTATAAAGGTGCACAAGGAGGATATAGTTTTGGAGAGAGGAATGAGGAGGGGACTTCAGTTTTAGATTTTGTTGTGGCTTATGATTTATTCTATTGTAAACACATACTTTGAAAAGGGAGAGGAACATTGAGTTGCATCATAGTAGCCAAATAAATTTCTTTCTAACTAGAAGGTCCAATAGGTCGTTATGTAAGGATTGTAAGATTATACCAAGAGAGAGCCTAACCACACAACATAGTTTAGTGGTCATGGGTATGTGTCTCATTACGCCCTAGGATAAGGTGGTGGAGCTTAAAATGATATATCTTGAAATCATTTACTGATAAATTAGTCAAGCAAGGAAGGTAAGATTTTTTTTATGGTGACACTAACACGATGTGGAACGAGATGACTACTTGTATTAAGAAGGTTGCTAAAGATGTCCTACACTAGGTGAATTGAAAGGAAAACATCATTCCTCTAAGGAGACTTGGTGATGGGATGATGAAGTTCAAGTAGCCATTAAGACTAAAAAAGTAGTTTTAAGACATGGCAAAGGACTAAGGATGTAGAGAATCTAAAAAGATATAATTTTGTCATAAATGAAGCTAAGAAGATTGTGGGAAATGCAAGGGCAAAGAAACATAATAATCTTTATAACAATATGGCACAAAGGAAGGGGAAGCTATTTATAAGATAGCTAAAATGATAGAAAGAAAGAGTAGAGATTCCGACCATGTTAGATGTATTAAAAGTGAAGATGGTAAAGTAATATTGTGTAATAAGGAGAGATGGAAATATCATTTCTACAACCTACTAAATGAAAATATTTCAAATAATAACATCCTGAAAGGCTGCATCACCCATCAAGTAACCACATAGAGTGTGTGTGTGTGTGTGTGTGTGTATATATATATATAAAATCAAGGTGCCAGAAGAAAACGAAGCTTTAAGGAGGACGAAAGTAGGCATGGCACTTGGTCCAGAAGGGTCCCAATAGAAGTGTGGAAAAGATCAAGAATCTGTGGTTTATATTGGCAAATCAAGTTATTTAATAAGATTATGAGAAACTGGAAAAATGGCAAATGAATGGATAAGAAGCATTGTGGTTCCAAAAAAAAAAAAGAGAGAGAGAGAAAAGAAGAAGAAGAAGAGGAAGAAGGTGACATTCAAAGCTGCAATAACTATATAGGCATACGACTAATGAGTTATACTATGAATTATGGGAGAATTATTGAAACTCAGCTAAGACAAGAAACAAATATTACGGAGAACCAATTTAGTTTTATGCCAGAAAAATCCAAAGCAAAAGCTTTTTACTTAGGAAACTCATGGAATGATTTAAAGATTGCATGAAGGATCTCTATATGGTCTTTATTGACAGAGTCACTAGAGAAACAGCCTCCCCAAGAAGCAGGGTTGAGGCTGCATACATTATAACCCTCCCCAGACCTTCCAATGGCAAGAGCCTCATGCACATGGGACGCCTCTTAGAGTCCCTACTTCCTAGAGGGTTAATCTGGCAAGTACAAGAGAAGATAAGTGTTTTAAATAAATATGTGGACATAATTAAAAATATGGATGATGGTGTAGCAACTAGCGTAAGAAATGTGGGGGATTAAGCCAGTGAATTCCCAATTACAATTGGGTTACATCAAGAAACAGCATTAAGCTCTTATTTGTTTGCAACTATCATGGATGATTTAATAGAGATATTATAGATGAGATTCCTTAGTGTATGCTTTTTTGCTAAAGTATTGTTTTGTTGGATGAGACAAAAGCAGGGATAATGACAAGTTGGAGTTATGAAGATCAATCTTGGAATCAAAAGGTTTTAAGATAAGTAGAACAAAAACAGAGTATATGGTGTGTAGCTTTAGTTACACTAGGACGGATAATGAGGTGGTGAAAATTGACGAGGGAGATTTAGTAAAGTGATTGTTCAAGGTATCTAGGCTCAGTCATAAATATATAAGGTGATATAAAAGATGATGTTTAACATAGAATTAAAATAGAATGGATGAGGTGGAGGAGGTGCGTCCGGAGTGTTGTGTGATCAATGCATTTAAAACTTAAAGAAAAAAAATTCATAAGACAGTCATATGACCAGCTATGATGTATGGTATTGAATGTTAGGCAGTTGAGCAATATTATGTAGATAAACTTAGGGTAGCGGAGATGAGAATGTTGAAATGGATGTGTGGCAAAACTAAAAAGGATAAAATAAGGAATGATCATATTAGAGCTGATTTGGGAGTAGCTCCAATACATTATAAGCTACGAGAAAGTTGTTTGAGGTGGCATGACCATACTCAACGGAGGCCTTTGGATACTTCACTACAAAGGAGTGATTTCATTCAGATTGAAGGAACTAAACGGGCCCAGGGGTACACCTAAAATGACCCTAGGAGAACTGGCGAGGAAAGACATCCATAATTTAGGCCTTATATCAAGTATGCCTCAAATAGAGCTGATTGGAAGGTAAGGATCAATGTAGCCAACCCCTTATGTAAGACTAAATCACATAGGACCTAATTCCAGGTAGGATCTGAAATTCTGGCTGAATAGAGAAGATTTCGATTACTTACAAATCACAACTCAAATGGAGCTGAATTTTGGATCGAATGGAGATCCTATATGAGGAACAAACCATAAAAATTGAACAAATTTTGTTGGCTAGATTGAGAGATCTACTGATTGCAAGAAATAGGAGACTTTTGGTGATTCTTTAAGAACTAGGGCTGGAAGTATCGGATGATCCTCAAAATTGGATCAAGTGGTCCTCCTAAGATCCTCAACAAACCCTTAAAATCCTGCAGCAATCAGAGACCTGGTTTGAGAGATACGCACTCAAACATTCTTCCCAAGAAAACCCTTAAGTTGGATTCGGTAGCCTGGTTGTGTGTCTTCTAATCAACAATCTTAGAGGGCTTCAAATCTTCAAACAATCTTGTAATAACTCTCAAAACACTCTCTCAATAGTTAGAATAAAGAAAAAAAAATAAAAGAAACAAAGATCTGGACTCACTGGTCTCTCCATCAGTCCATCTCGTCACTGTTTATTAATTCGTTTGCTCAGCTAGGGCACTCAAGGCCAGCAGCCCGCAAGGCTATCAACTATGCTCGGCTGGCAGCAGTCTCACTGCTGCCCTTTGCAAGATTAGTGCCCCTCTGCGACTATCACCAACGCTTGGCCAGAGCTCTGCTAGGCCAACGTGTGACACTCAAGAATACGGCAAGTACTAAACCCGCCTAGGAGATCGGTGAGGTGTCCCCACCAAGAATACGGCAAGTACCAAGGGTTTGAGAGATCGGTGAGGGTGTAAAAACTTTAGTTCCACATCGCCTAGGGAGAGATTACTGGGCTAGTTAATAACCTCTAGCCTCCTTAACATGGCACAACGCATTTTAAAACCTTGAGGCCCATGGGCCAAAGAGGACAATATTGTGCAAGGTTAGTGGAACCGGGGCCTTACATAACGCCCCACCAATGTGGCTGCCTTCTTGCTGAAGGAGATTCAAATCTCGGCTTGGCAACTAAGAGTTTGCTGTGTGGAGAAAAGTTGGGTAGGGTTTGGTGGAACTCTACCTAGAATTGTCCACATTGCCCCTCTTCTTTGATTTGGGCTTTCGGTTATTGTCAATTAGCCCATGTGGGCTTTTGAGTGTTGCCCAATTGGGCTTGAGATGTAGCCCTTAATGGGCCTTTGTTTTGGTGCCATTTATGGGCTTTTTGTATCCCTTATTGGGTTTGTAACTTCCCCTTTGGGGTTATATTTTCCATCCCCTTCTTTTAATGCATTAACTATTCACCCAAAAAAAAAACAAAAACAAAACAAAAAAAAAAAAAAAAAAAAAAAAAAAAAAATCGATGGAGGGTTGCAAAGGGGGAAGAAGAACAGGTTTTGGACATCTCACCCCTCAAGTTTAGGCATCTCACCTAGGGCTTCTCACCCAACTGCATCCCACAATAAAACAATATATAGCCATCTCAAATAAACTGAAATTGATTACAAAGGTCTCTTTAAATAGGCTAGGCACAACCTTACAAATTAGAAATAAAACTAAAAGAGGAAACTAACTAGCTTAGGCAGCTAACTACTAAGGGCCCATTCGATAACATTTCAAGAAACGCGTTTCTGCCGTTTCTGTGTTCAGAAACGACAGAAACGAAACAAAAAGCGTTTGATAAACTATTTCGTTTCACTTGTTTTCAGAACTTGTCTCACCGTTTCTGGAAAGGTCTCATGGCCATTCTTTCGCTGGTTACTATCGACTTCCAGAAACATGACTTATCAAATACCTTCAATTCCGTTTCTGTTTCTATAAACGGAAATTTATGTTTCTTCCGTTTCTTGAAATAACGTTTCTTGAAATAGAAACGGCAGAAACGTTATCAAACGGGCCCTAACTTGTCTACTAAACAACTAACATAGAACAATAAGGACTCTTCTAGAAAACTTGATCTTCACTCAAAACCATGGTTGACCAAGTCAAATCATAAGAAGACAAAAAGGCCGAAAGTACTGTTCACGTGAACAGTAACACGAGTTACTGCTGCTGGGCTCCTCCATCGATTGCTGCTGTAGATGGCCTTCTAGAAGACAATAAAGAGAACATAATAAAGGGTGGAAAATAGATGGTTCAATGGCCAATCTGGTCTGCTTCTGAAGTAGCAAAATTGAATCAGAAAAAGGGGCTGTTATGCTGGTTCTATGGTCAGCTGTGGAGGAACAGCATAGGATGGAACTGGCCAGCTGGTTGGCTGGCTTGAGCAGACTAACTGACTAAGGATGGCTGGCTTTCCTCCTGCTTCGAATGGGATCTTCCTCAGCCAATGTAACCCTTTGACAGCCCTATCTACATCAACCCCATGTAGTTGGGATAAGGCTGAGCTGTTGTTGTTGCTGCAACATGCTGTTGGATATGACTTATTTTTACTAAAATATTCAACAGCTAGAATCAAGCCCAATAATGATTACAATACACTAGTCAAGAAAAAAAAGGGAAAATTTCAAAGACATCAATATTTTGCCGAGCATGATTTCTGCCTGGAACAACCACCCCTAAAAAAAAAGATCCTAGTACAAAATTGACATGGCATCGGATGCTAATTAAGGAAGTAAAGAGAACTATAACCACATACACTAATTCAATTTATACCTAATTTTTTGAAGAGAAGAAAATACATCTCTGATTGAAAGTGGGCAAGGAGGAGCAAGAAATGATTGAGTCTGCCGACATACTTGCGCAACATCACCTTGAAACAAAACAGCCTATAAGTAAATTCTCCAAGAGACTACAGACAAGCACAACACACAATAAACTATAAATAGAATGATCCACTTATACCTAGATCACCCATTTTATTGTACATTTCCTTTATTTTGGATCTGTTTGTTCCACATGCCTCTTCAAGTGCAGCTGTCACCAAACTGCCACCAATGTTTAGTTCCTGCAAATACAAATGAATAGTTACATGCTAAATACAGTGAACTTTTCTCAAAATAAAACAGCCTAGGCCATGCAATAACATCCTTGTCTCTCAAAACTAAATATTAAATTAATTAAAATATATTAAAAATACAAAAATAATAAAAAATAAAATCCAGCCCCATCCTCAAAATAATTTGGATATGGCAAGAAAAAAATTAACCATTCTTCCATCTTCTTGCTGTCATTGACATTTGTAAAGAACAAAGCAAACAGAAATGAAAATATCTGTTATTAGGAGACGCTGGATATCCTTTTTTATGAAGTGTAAGTAAGCAACCTTTTGTACAGTACAGCGAGCCTTTTATTATTAATAAAATCATTGACTTGCTAGGAAAGAGTAAAAATGAGCAACACACTGTCCAGCAGATTTATATGTACTAATAGTTCGAAAATTTGGTTAAAATGACTGAGATTTCTTGAACTTTTTGGTTTTGACATTGGTCAAAACAAAACCTCAGTCGGCCCTGCAAATTTACCAAATTTCAACTGATATTTTGGCATTTTGGTTTCGGTGAGACATCTCAGCCGAAATGATGCATTCCCTTGGTTTAAAATCAACATCTCGATCTTTTGGTAGTTTCAACAAGGATAAGGAATTTTGCCAAGGCCCAAAAAAACCTAATATTTTGAATTCTTTTGCCAAATCATCTACAAATCTTAGTGGAACAACCTATTGGAAACTACTACACATCCACAACGACGATTTGCTACATTTGAGTGAGATTTGCTGAAGACTCAAACTTTGAGGTATGACATTATTTCCTAAACTTTGAGGTATACTCAAACTTTGAGCTTTGTAGTATTAAATGGTTTTTCTTCATTTGTATTGCATATTTTAGTTGTTTGATTAAATTTTATGTGCTCTAGTACTATTATATATAACATGGGCTATATTTGAGAAAGTATACATCAAGGTATGCCGTACACTTCCAACCTAGGGAATGAAACCAAACTAGCATCTTGGCTGTTTGTTACCAATATAAAGGTTCCATTATGTTCAGAGATGTTTAATTAGGGTTTTCCTAAAGTTTTAGGATAAAAATATGGTCATTTGACTACCGAAATGCCCTATTGAATCCATTAGTCGAAACCTACAGGGTTTTGGCCCGGTTTCAATCGAAACCTGAGATATATTTACTCACTGTATTCCCACCATTTAGGGAACAATTAGTTTTTAGATTAATTAATAAGCATTCTCCACTCATTTATGGTGACTACAACTCTATGATCATTTTGTTGCTCAAGAGATTTTGATGACCAAGATTTAAGCTAGTAATGCAGTATACTAGTTCTCTCTCCAAGGGCTCTTGACATATAAAGCACATACCCAGTGCACAAGGCTCCCAACACTGTGGGGTCTAGGGAAGGTCATAAGTACGCAACCTTAACCCCACTTCGCGGCAAGGTTCAAGAACTCGTTTCGTTTCGGTGGTTTTGACTCGTTTCGGCCGAAATAATGTACTTTTTCCATGTGTTTTGTTTGCCCATTTGGGGGTGCTAATGGCCGCAATTAACAAAATGAGAGAAACGAAATGACCGAGATAAACAAAATTTCAACGTAGTAGTGCACTTTTTGGGGCAAAATGAGCGTTTCGAAACAAAATGACCGAAATATGTCTTTTCATGTTTCATTTCAGTTAAAAAAACTTCGAAATACATTTCGGCAAGATTTTTCCAAGTTTCGAACCATGCTTCAGAGAGAGGCTGTTTCCCAACTGGAACCTACAACCACTAGGTCACAATGGAGCAACCTTACTGTTGCGCCGGGCCCAGGCAATAGTAAGATATTGACGCCCCTAGTTTTGGTTGGGTCATTAAAACAGCAACCTAGTGCACGAGACTCCCCTAGTTTTGGTTGGGTCATTAAAGATTTTGCCAAATATTGCCTCCAACAGAATGAGATTTTCACCTCATGTATAGTTCACATCCATTCTTTGTTATCTATATTTTGTGATGGGGAAGCTTCAAAATTGTCCATCCATCACTTATTTAGTCCTAGTTCTTGTGGTCTTGAGTTGAAGAAAGGTTAACCCCACACCAATCAACAAGCCCCATACATTTTTTCTTAATAACCTTAGATAATCTTATTTATTCAGTCAATTTAACGACCAAATTTCTAGGTGTTATCCTGACAAAACCTTGCACCCAAAATTAAAAATAACGACAACAGTTGCCACATTTGGGATTTATTTGGACCTCTGTCTGCACATTACGAGTCAAAAGAAGGTTGTAAAAATGTGCACATTGAGAGGTTGAAAATTTAAGTTCACAGTGACATTGGTCAAGGTCCATTCAATAAGTTCTAAACAATTTGATACATCTTTCCTTCCCACCACTGCATTAAAATACAGAAAAACTACAAGAAAGGAATAGTAATGCTCGTCGTAGTGTTATAAAATTTGATTTTAAAGTGTAAGGGAATATTATTATGTAACAATGGACATAAACGCAATCACTTTTTACATTTTAAGATCGTTAGAAACTAACCATTTTTTCATAGTCAGCAGCAATCTTATTTGTGCACAGATAAATGGCAGGAAGCACATCTTCTGGTGATAAGGCAAGCAAGCTGTGTCACCAGAGGCATCGCAAGCAAACAATCAGCTTGAAACACATTAATTCTACTAAAGGACTTGCACTCACAATTCCATATCGAAGAAAACTAGAAGAATAAAACAGGAAAATGAAATCCATGTCATCAAACCTTCTGAACATGTTGCACAGAATACCAATGGCTTTTATCTTGCCTCTTTCCCCTTCAACCAAATCGAAAGTCCGTGCAAGATGTAAATATGGTGCAGCCTGTCCACTACTCCAGCATGCTGCAAATGGCCATCAGGAAAGCAAGATTACATACAACTTTTTCTACTCTACGAGGCATTTTTCAATTTGATTAAGAAACTATGGGAAACACAAACCGTGCTCAACGGGGAAATATTTTTCTAAAGGTAGAGACACTGAAGATGCAGTCATGTCCCCAGTTGAAAGCCCCTGCATGAACAAGCTAGGAGTATTTTTAGTTTCCTCAGGTGATTCAGATTCTTTACCAGCAGAATGAGTACTAACACAGCTTTGAGTTTGAACTGACTGAATATCAGCTCGAAGGTCACGACTAGAACCACGGTAATATATATCCAATGCCACATTAATATCTCCATTAGCCTTCTCCAGGAGAGAAGCAGCATTGCTTCTTGACACACTGCCATTTATCAGCTGAAGAAATTGATCTACCTCTTCTTTGTATGATTCAATAGCATCAATTGGCAACAAGCTTGAGCTAGTGGGGCGCTGTTCAGCCACGGCATTACAAATCCTAGCAACTTGTGAAGCATCAGTCCCAATTTTACGGAAAAACTTTGTAATCGTTGTTTGTTTCGAGTCTTTCGACCTTGAGCTAGAAGAGTCCATTGCTGAGCTGATCTTTGCCTTTTTGTTTAGCTTGTTCGAAGTGCCCTTAGCCCTTTTCTTCGGAGAGATGGTACTCTTAATTGAATGCTTCATGTTTGGTGACTTCTTTTCTTGAACTGAATTGCTCACTTTACCTCCACGAGGGGTTTCCTTATTTGGTTCAAGTTTGAAAAATACTTTAGAATCACTTCTTGTTGAGCTTAGAGTGCTCTTGTTACTTCCAAGAGCAGCGACCCAGTTAGATTCTAATTCAGGAAGTGCTGTAGAATTACTTGCTAAGCTTGCCTGCATAACAGCAGAGTCGCCACAAGCAAGTACCTGTGCACGGAATTCTGTTTCATGTTCATAAAACTCAGAAACTGCATCTACAATGTTACCACCGGAGCCACCAAGCAGTGCTAACATCTGCTCTCGGGTAATCCAGACAGGCAAACAATCACGAAGCTCTTGAATCATCTCCTCCGTATCTTTATCACTTAGCACATTTAGATCTCGCGAACCAGGCTCTTGCAGAGAAGATGCTGAATCCAAGCCAAACCTAGAATCAGTGTTATCGAGTCCTTCCAAAAGTTTTCCTTTTGACTTGACCTCATCATCAATGTCTAGTCCCCTTTCAGGATTGATGTTGATGTCACTTTCATGGTCTTCGTCCCTGGTCCGGGACCTTCGGTGGAAACTCATCAAGAATTCTTGTTTATTTGCAGTTTCATCAACCAATCCAGCAAAATGTTTCCGCATTGCAATAACATGTTTGCTATCAAGATTCTGAATATCCAAACCTACTGTTGGAACAATATGCTTTGGTCTCAAAAACCTCACGTACTCTCTCAATTCATCGTAACTAGAATGTTCACTGTAAGGCACCAAATGGATTTCAAAGGAATCCTTAGTCCTAACTGCAAACCCATCTCGTTTTGCTTCATACATCCACCCTGTCGGGACAAATCCAACAGCCTTCAAGTATCCCTTCTCAGTCATAATCTCCTTCATTTTAGCAAAATTGGGTCGAAAATAAGGCCAAGTCTCACCCAAGACATTCCAGCCAACCACATGAACGTCAGTAACCGAATCATCCTCCGTAAAAATCCCAGACTCGCCGAACCCTAAAATGCACAGAACTGCCATTTTCCTACTGTCCACATGTATCAAGGAGTTGCATCTACGTGCGATCTCAACAAGAATCTTCTCTTTCCCAATAACATAAGTAGCTATAAGAAACAACACAGACTTCACGAGGCCTTCATTTTCGTGTCTAATTCTTTCGATTGCCCTGACTATATAGTTAACCGAATCTTCTTGTGAGGGAAAAACAAACTTGGGATTGCAATATGTAGTATCCAAGAAAATCGCATCCGCGCCCGCGTATCCACTAAGCAAAGGTTCTTGCTTCATCGAATTAGAGAATCGGAAATCTCCAGTATGTACATACCTCTCGTCTTTGCCCTGCAGTACCGGTATCTGGAACAAGAACTGAACCGCACCAGGGCAGTGATTAGCATCGATGAGTGTCACTCCACACCCATCGATAAGAACTGTTTCACGGAGCGATAACGAGAAGACGAAAGAATCAGGTACTTTCAACGATTCAACTAAAAGTCGAGCTGTGGTTTCCGAGCAGAAGATGATGCCTTTTGACCAACTGGAATTTAAGCCGGTGTAGTGATCAGAATGGAAGTGCGAGAGGAAGTAAGAAACAGAGTAATCACCGGAATGACGGAAGCCGTCGACGATGAAGCGTGTTCTTGGAATTAGCTTGGACTGAGGGAAATCCGCAGGAACGGGAGGGAGAGAAGATCCTTGAGAGAGTAGGGTCAAGGACGAAGGATGGGAGGTTTGAGGAGAATGCTGTGAGAAAGCTCTGTAAGAATCGAGGAAGTGGTCGGAAGAATTCACGGTTAGGGTTTTGGTGGCCATAGAATCAGGGTTTCATGCCGGAACGATAACAGGAAATATGACGCAGAGGCTGAGAGGGAAGCTGGAGACGATGGGACCTTTTGTGACGGTTACTGTAATTCTGTAAATGCCGGCAGTAGCTCCCGACCTTGTGATGTAAGATGGGTTCGGCCTATTCAACCCCGGTTTGAATCAACCAATATTTGAACCAAAAATACGACCAAGTTATATAGGTCAGGCGACTCAGGCCCAAAACGTAAGTTCGTCAGAGTCAAAAAATCATTTTTTAATGAGATAATATAAATAGATGATTTTGTCGAACAACGGTGTTCTCAGAATGATTCTCATAATGGAATCATTACCAAATAGGCTCTAAGTGAACTTGGATTTGGACTGGGTTTGGGCTTATGCCCAGCTTGTAAATCATATCACCAATACAGTGATGACATGTGTATTTTGTTCTCAAAGATACTCTCATGCACACCTAGTTGCAGCATGGAAAGACATTTGCGAAAGTAAAATGACACAGTGATCACTTGATCCTACATAAAACGCATATGTATGGATAGGTAATCTGGACTGGGGTTGGGGGTTGGGGGTTGGGGACTGGGGACGGTTATGCTCCAAGCTCCACCACTGGGTTTGGGTTGAACAGTTCACAAAAACATGTAACCAACCACGTGGGCAAAATCTTAAGTTGTAACTTGGAACCAGAGATCAAGTATTGATCCCTGAAAGACCTAAAAAACCTGGACATGGGCATATCTTACATCTTTTCTTTTCTTCCTTTTTTTTTTTTTTTTAACCACTCTAATCTTTTGAGAATCTTTTGAGCCGAGGGTTCAAGGAGTTTAGCACTAAATGTTTGAAAGGTTATCGTCGATTTAGGAGAAGGGTTGATTTCCTTCACCCATGGCGAAAGAGGTATTCCTTTATTATTGGTCAATCATGATAATCATACATGGAGTCTGATGATCGAAATCAAAAGGCATTTTAGAAACCATCCCATAATTATAAAGGAAATAATGAAATACCCTATACTCATATTTATTTATTTATTTGGGTAGAATATAGTTGTGGATTTTATTTCTCTTTTGGTGAAGAGCTTTATCCTTTTTATAATTTATAATTCACCATAACTTTTTTTGCGGTGAAAATTGTATTAACTGATCAAACCTACAAAGGACGGGAAGCTAAGGAATGGAATGTGGTCATTCTGTCTTATTCATGACCGACGTTGCCTTCCTAGTTAGGGGATCTGCAACATTATTTAACAGCCCTTCGAATACAGAAGAAAGATATGGAACTAAAAGAAGACATACTCTATCTAATATCTTGAACGGACACGGAGACCTCCAACAGGGTAATCTTGTTGGGTCATTGATTATATTAATAATCTCTTTATTATTAGATTCAACCTCAAGACGAGTGAAGCCTGCCTCCAAAGCCTTGTAGATAGCACTTCTAAATGCAAAATATTCCCCTGGAATTGGAGAAGCAAAAATGATGATGTATTGAGACAGCTTGAGAAGGCATCACTTGTGGTCCCCAATAAGAAAGCCCAATCCTCTTTTCGCCTAGTCTTGTGGGACAGCCACGTCACAATTGTATTTTGTTCATAATACCAAAAGGGGTGCCTTCCAACTGTCATGAGTTACACTTGCTATTGCAACCGATGTTGTCCCATGATTCCCATTAGTAAAAGCACATGTTGTAATTCAATAAAAGCCTTTCCAACTACATAGATAACCTCCTGCGGTGTCCACTCCTTAATGTTGAATGTCAAATTGTTTCTTGCTCGCCACAAGTACTAACAAATAAAAGAAGCTCTTGAACGTAATTGACATGCATGCTTCTCGTAAACAAGCATCCCACCCTTTCAACCAATCTGTAGGTGGTGCATAAAGAGGCTACTTCCAAACCATATTAATTTAGAATAGTTGCAACCCAAGAGCATAGTTATCAATTCTAGTTATCAATTCGGCCGAATAATTCGCGAATTATTCGGCCAAACCGAATTTTTTCGAATTTTATCAAAAATTCGGACCGAATCCGAATTAAAAATAAAATTCTTTAAAATTCGCGACTTTTTCCAAAATGAATATAAATCGCGAATAATTCGGACCGAATCCGAATTAAACCGAATTATTCGGTTCATTTAAACATTATTTTAAAAAAAAAACCAAAAATAAAAAATAAAAAAATAAAAAAACATTTTTTTTTTTTTAATTTCTGTTTAATGCATTTTATAGGTTTAAGTGATAAAAGTTTCCTATTTTTGTTGTCACATGCCTTTATAAACAAAGAAATGCTGTTAGTTTGATTGGATATGGGGAAATTTTTTGACTACTGAATTTAGGGATTCAAGATTTTATTGGATGTGAAGAGAAGGTGTGTGTGTGTGGGGGGGGGGGACAGTTTAGTTCCTAACTAAGTGGAAGGAGACAAGAATAGTGATTCAGACTTAAGTGGTACAATTGGAGATTAGATTAAAGAGGCTTCTTGGCAAGGTTAGGAAAAAGAGAACTTGGGGGGGATAGGTTTTTTTTAATCATTTTGATTAACATAGTTACTTGAGAAATCTTTTGAAGCCGAGTGGAATGGCAATGCTACATAGAAAAGGTGTCTTGTAATACAGTAGACCATTTTAGATGCATGCCCAGAAAATAATATTATGCTTAATAATTTGCAATCTTTCATTCTTTTTTAATTTTCTTATCAAAGGAAATAAAAAGGGTCTAGGTGAACTTGCTCATAGGGAAGTGATATTCGTTTATAGCATTGGACTTGAAGTTCAAATTATGTTAGAGCATTTTTTAGACTTGCCTCCAAATGTACGTTTTTTCTTTCCTCCCCTTGTGACATTGGAAACCTTTCCACCTCAAACCTGAAAAGGAATTCAACCTTTGTCCAGAGTTCCACAAGTCTGAACCACACCAACTGCTTATTATTGAACTTCCAAACTGGGTCTGGCTGAAGAGGCAATTTTTACACAACTCTCTAGAGGTGATTCCTTCACGCATCTTTGTCCTCAAATTTCTATTTTGAGCGAGTTTCTCATTTTTATTCCATATAGACCTTTCAGCTTCTGGCCTAAAATGACTATGGGAGAAGTAGTGAGGAAAGACATGCACAAATTAGGGCTTGTCCCATGTATGACCTCAAATAGAGCTGATTGGAGGGCTAGGATCCATGTAGCTGACCACATTTAAGTGGTATTTTTTCTGAGTTTTGTTGTTGTGTTCCTCCCCTTTTACTTACTTTTTACTTTGCTTTTCCTTTTGGCTTTGCACGGATCCATGTAGCCGACCCCATTTAGTTGGGAATAGGCTGAGTTGTTGTTTGTTTATAGACCTTTCAGGCTTATCTATTGGGTTATCAAGTAGTTGGGGTAAGTGCAATGATGGTTTAAGGATCTTAAGTCCTTGTCTTCATTGAATAACCATCTGATATGACACATAATTAAAGCCATTAGAATCGTTTTCTATTTGGTTGGGAATCATAACTGACATCACATTATTGAGCTTCTGGTTTGCTCATTAAAATGCAACCACCATAAAGCTGTAAGATGTTGCTAGATGTAGACAATAGGAATGATTTGCATAGGGATTTTAGGTTTGAATAAATATAGTCTTGGTTTGGCATGCAAAATGGTTATTCTTACCTCTGAATCAAAGAAGTGGTACTTGTTTCATTGAAATTAAAGTATTCCTGTGAATGAGTTACTATGATCATGAGATTTGGCTGTGGATTATTCTTAGGATGAGTTTATTAATGTTCAAGGATTTCCAGAGCTTAATTTTATGATGTGTTTTGGAGTTTCTCTCTAGTAAGATATTGATGGTTTTGCCCTGTTGAATTTCTGGCCACCACACCACCACCACCACCCC
>NC_056561.1:1927013-1929001 GCF_013358625.1 Macadamia integrifolia | reverse complement strand
AAAAAAAAAAAAAAAAAAGCTGCTCTTTTTTGTTGTTTGCTTCTGCACATACCAGAGAACAGGTTGGTATCTCTAGACTACGCACCTATTTGTGTCACATGGAAGGGTAATTTGGCAATTTGGCTTATCAAAGAAATGTTCTGGATTAGCCTTGAGTCAAATTTCAGACTCAAATTCATTCCTATGTGCTCCCTTGTATTGGAATTTTCCCATGCATTTTTCAGCCATCCATTTATTAGCATAGGCATCCTCAGGTAGTTGTGGATTTGTTATTGTCCGATTTTTCCACTTGCCTAACTCCTTTTGGACTGAAACTTGACATATGAGTAGGGAACCTTCGAGCCTCCCTGCCAATTTCAGCCTCATTTGATCTGTCATGAGGCAGTAAATGTGTGTAGATTGGCGATCATCTGGTCTATGTAGGTCAGCAAGATTTAAAAATTTGGAAGCGGACACGGGATTGGCCTCTAGAGATTCCTCTTTGAATTGGTGGATCAGGATTGGCTGAAACCCTAGATAATGGGATCAAGAAGAATAAGCAAACATTTCAGCAAATCTGTAATTTTTAAAAATTTTTATTCAAAAGTCTTGTAGATATTGGTACAATAAGTAAGTCTCATTGATTTGTTACTATTTTATTTATTAAAAAAAAAGTCCAATCTAAGTGCATTTATGGTTGATTCAAAAAAGGGATTTGGAAATTGGGCATAATCGGAATTGGGGTCGGCCGATTCGAAATTCCATCAATTCTGATCTGATTCCTTGAATCATGTGTCAGAAAACCCTTCCCCTTATATCAAAGCTTCAAACTGAGTAGCTCCATGATCGATTTTGTTTACTTTGAGTGCATTCTCTAATGATTACCTGATTATAACAATATTTGACTTGATCATCCTGATACAGATTTGGAGTGGAAACTAATCTATGTGGGATCTGCTGAAGATGAGAGTTGTGACCAACTATTAGAGAGTGTGCTTGTTGGGCCTGTAAATGTTGGCAATTATCGCTTTCTCTTCCAGGTAAATCCCAACAATCTGTAAACCAAATCTTTCTATTCAGTTTGGTTCTTATAAAACCATTACGAGAAAGCTGTATAAATCTGAAGATGTTTCTGGCTTGCCTAATTGATCTGTATTCTTCTGTGAATGTTTTTCCCAGGCTGATCCTCCAGATCCATCAAAGATTCCTGATGAGGACATCATTGGGGTCACAGTGCTGCTGTTGAGTTGCTCTTATATGGGGCAGGAGTTTATCAGAGTGGGCTACTATGTGAACAACGATTATGATGATGAGCTGCTGAGGGAAGAACCTCCTCAAAAGGTTTTGATAGATAGGGTGCAAAGAAATATATTGGCTGACAAGCCCAGAGTAACAAAGTTCCCCATCAATTTCCACCCTGATACCAATGGGAATGGAGGACAGCCGCCTCCTTTACCTGATCACCCAACAGAAACAAATGAGAATGGGGAACAGCCACCACCCCCTTCACCAGATCATTCTTCCGACGCACAGAAACCAGACTTTTCAACCAAATAGAACTATATGCTGAATTCTGCCTTCAATTTTTTATGAAGGCACATGGCATGATAGTCATAGCAGCCAGCTGAAATTTAGAATTGATGAACATAGAACTGGCCTCATTTGACAAACAGTATTATTGCCTCTTTATTTTTTTTTGGTAGAAATGTTATTGCCTTTATGATATTTTGAATGAAATGCAGAATGGAATTGTTTATTTTGGGATGCCAATACGTGGTTGTGTGCTTCCTTCCCCGATTCCAGAGTTTCAGGCTTCCAGCTAACATATTTAACCCAAAATGAATAACTCTGAAATTTCCGTTTATGTGCTTGTTCTTTACTAGTGCAGTCTATTAGTGAAGTGATTTGTTATTATTCTCCAGTAGAAGTCTATGTAAATAAAACTTTTCTATTCATACCCTGAGCATTCTCCTCGGTTCTACCCCACCCCACCCCGCCCCCCCACCCTC
>NC_056561.1:1903196-1926993 GCF_013358625.1 Macadamia integrifolia | reverse complement strand
CTCCAAAAAAAAAAAAAAATGCGTTCTCCTCAGTTGCCCCAGTTTTTAGATTGGATATTGGACCAGGTCTGTCTAGTCTTGGAACTTTTTATTAGCTTATTCAACTATTTCTGTCAAAGCTTCAAAGCAATCCTTTTATTAGAATTAAAATGTAGAAGGAGAAGCCATAGCACATGCATATTCAATTCCCCAAGGTTGATTATGTTTGGCTGGACCAAAAAGCTTTTGACTCCGATTTATGTTTTTGGGCAACTGGCAATTTGCCGAAACTAGGTTATTTAGCTCGTGAACCACTCCCTTTTTAATCTTTGAGGCTCTGTGTCCAATTTAAAAGTTAAAACAAGTGTTTAGCTAATAAGAAAATATTAAACATGATGTTCATGGGAGCCCACTTCGGATTAAGTAGCATTTTTGTTCTCACTCTCCTCCAATGTTTTGTCTAGAGGCAGGTAGCCTTTTCTTAAGGGCTTTTACTCCGGTATCAGGTCTTTCCACCTGGAAAAAGTTAAATCTCATAAACCAGCTTGCAAGGTGAAAGATTTTTACCAAAAAAGAAAAAAGAAAAAAACCACATTGATTTAAGAAAGCAACAACTTACGAAAATCAAAGGAAATATACTCCCTTATATGGAAAAACATGAGAAGAAAGGAAAATCTTAATATGATAGTTGAAGCAAGCACGGTTTCAGCATCTGGCATCAAGAGTCATTAGAACAGGTTCCTATTTGTGTTCACCCACTCATTGTCTCTCTTTCCTCTATCTAAACAATAACTGCTTCTAAATCTACAATACCGAGTCTTCACTCCTTAACGCCCCCTGAAGTTTGGGTTTCTAACATTTTAATCGATGTTGAACGAGGTCGGCGCTTTGATTATGGTGAACTTTAAGGCCCCGTTTGTTTAGAGGGGAGTCTGGGGTGGGATTGGATGACACATGGGTCTCACATGTTGTTGGGGTGAATGACAAGAATGGAAAAGTTGTAGAAAACTATAACTTTCCCACCCCATGCTTGTTTGGTTGGCTTGGGAAAGTTAAACTTTACCACCCCATGTATGTTTGGATATCAAAATTTGTGATTGAAGGGAAAGTTGCTATACTACAATATAATTACAAGAACACTATTATCAAATAACATCATCACATTAACACCAACTAATGTGACCTTTATATTTTTGTGGTTACAATAAAATGTGGGATTCACCAATATTTATTAATTTAATTTAATTTAGATAATAAAAAAATATTCTAAAGAGGCTAATTGTGGTGGTCCCTCTCATAAAGCTGGCTGCAACACAAACAATATGATACAATGAATTTAATGGTTGCATCAACAACCTATCAAGGAATAGTAATCATATAGGAGAGATATCTCTACCCAATTCAAATACTAAGCCTAAAACCCATGCTAAAAATTATTTAAAATGAGAAAGAGAAATCCACTTTAATAAGTGAATTTAATTCCTTCTGGGCAACTCTTGATCCACTGCCCCCTTTCCTTCTTTATTTGGCTAATCTTCATTCATATCTTTAATCTGATGGGTCCTTTCCTTGGCGATTATAAAGATCCCTATGCAATTGGGTAAGCATGAAACAATTAAGCGTATGAATGCCTCCAAGGAGAGAATCTATGAAGAGACATTTTACTAACCATAGTAAAGCTTACAAAAATCAAGAATTCAGATCTCTAGGTAGAACTTCCAAAATGAAGAGCATAAAGTCCGTCCATAATTTGTCCAAAAGTTTGAGAATATTACATCATTAGTCTGTAGGAAACCATTAAAAAAATATACATCCCACTCAAACATTCCATTCTAAAACAATTAAATAGAAATAAGTTCTTCAACCTAGATTCAGAGTTCTAACTACATAGTTTTAAACTAATATATGCATAAAGAGTTCACAAAAAGGCAAAACACGATATCCATAATCTGAACAGCCCTTCTACCCATTGGGGTCTTGTGAATGCCAATGCCTCCAAAGAAAGTCTGCCCATAGTGAGACATCATATGACATAAATATATTAGCTTGCACTGGATTTGCACTCAAGTATTCAAAAGACCTACTAGCCATGACATCAGAAATATTAGGGATCTCTTGTATGGCAAGGAGGATAGGTGTCAAATCCATTTGATAAGGGTTGGGTTGCTTGGGTGGTTCTCAAAGTGCAGCTGCCAAATCCTTGATGCCTTCAGCAATGGTGACTAGTTGATCAAAATCAACACTTTGTTTCTGTTTTTTTGGCCTTGGGGTATATCGATTTCCACTAGGCCCCCTCTCTCATAGGTGATGTCCTTGGATCTTGTGAGTCTCCACCTACCACATTCGTGTTCGACTCCATGGCATTATCATCAGAGTTCATTGGATCCCCACCTCTTGTCTCTGATTGACTTTGGTCGTTATCACGTGCCTTTCGATTTCGGGCCCACTGGCCAGTTGCAAAGTCCTCATAAAAAATGTTCTCCCAAATATCAAAGAACTCAAATTTCTTGTTTTTGTAGCATTTGGCTTCGGGGTGCTCTTACAACATAAAGCATATTAAGATATTAAGAGTTAATGCACAATAGAAGTGAACATAAATGCAAGTTCGATAGTGCATGCATATGTCGCCCTTAATCAAAATTAATTGAACATCAAATGTAAGTATGTTGGAAGAGGGGTTGCTATGTAACCAAGGGTTGTGAGATCACAACTTACTAATATGTAGGAGTTCCACACGCTATCTTCATGGTACGTTAGCTATTTGAGTTCAGAATTCCAGCCAAACCCACTAGTGTTGACGATAGCATAGAGGGTCCTATAGACCTTCTTTACACTTTTTACCCGATTTCGAATATTCTCTTTGTTGACACTCAATCCATGGGCAGAATTAATAATATACGCTGCTTGCACATATGTTGCATCCTTGAATCCATTTTGGGACTTGTTGCCCTCTGCAACTTGGGCATTTAGAAACTCAAATAAAGTTCTATCCATATGAGTCCCACATCTGATTTTTGCTTCTTTTGTTGATGTCATTAGATGATAAAGAGTCATATACAAGATCCATCTAAAATATAAAATTAAAACTCAATATCTGAGTAGTTAACAACAAAATATAATCCAACTAGAGAAGATATAAATTTGAGAAATGCATTGTCTGAGATGATAATACAAGTTTTCCTGGTTAGTGAAGATAGGCTTTCACTTCTAGTCAAATAAAATGAAGACCTTCAAAAGTATATAACAAGAGACACCCTAAAAAAAGGACGAGCATTAGGAAGAAAAAAAGGACTATTGATCCCCAAAAAACATTTTCAAAAAAGGTCATCTACATCTTGCGCATAAATCAGTTTTGACGTTGACGACTTCTTTCCCAATCAACCCACATTTTATGCATAATCTGATCCCTTAGAATGGTTCCTAGATGACCATTCTCGACCTTGCTGATTTGCGGCTCTACTATTGGCTCTGGATCGGGAACATGGTCAAAAGAGCTCGATCCACTTCATCCAAAAGTGCATCATGTGGCATTACTCCCCTAATGAAGTTATGCACCGATGCACAAGCTAAGACAATATCAATCTTCCTTTCCCATGAGTGTGTTGGTTTTTCACTAATTATATTGAACCTCATCTTCCACACACTGAAAGTTCGCTCAATGGCATTACCAAGCGATGAGTGTCTGTGATTAAATAATTCCTTTTCTGTTCCTGGTGCTCGGCCTCGTATCTCATTGAGGTGATATCGGGTGCTTCGAAATGGAGTAATGAAATTGCGAAGCAATGGAAAACCAACATTACCAAGGTAGTACTCACCTAATATCAACGTCGAGTAAGTAGTAAGTGTTAGTAAATAAAGTATTAAGAAAAAAAAATTAAAAAGAACAATTATAAAAAATAAAAACATCTATCATAGTGCCATTCAACCACTTGCAGGACATATAATCCCATTCTCCATGGTAATGGCACTAGCCAATATCCTCGAGTCTGAAGCTGACCCCTCCCACCCAATTAGAACCATGGTGAACCTAAGATCAAAACCACAAGCTGCCGACACATTTTGTGACAACCATTGCTTTCGACCACGAAACCTACCCTCAATCTTTTTAGGTTCCTTAGCTAGAACATGTGTCATATCAATTGCACCTACACAATCCTAAAAGACCAAATATATATTAAAACAACTTAAATATGACTAAAATTTCATTGTAAGAACAAAATTTTTATTTATGGATTTCATACCTTGAAGTACGACCACCATCTATCGCTATCTTTGATAGATGAATGTGTCTCTTAAGACGGTTATCCATTAATAAACTAATCTTGCATGTTGAGAGCAAAATCCAAAACCATGTTGAAATATCTACTAGTAGTCTCTTCTGATCTCTTCCAATATCCTCTATTGGGGCGGTTCCAAACACCAAATGTAATAGTATGTAAAAATATAGCCACTTGTTCTTCAACACTACAATGAGTTGTGTCATGGAGCCTACTAGATGCTCTAAACAAGAATATGAATCTATCAAAGCTATATATGTTCATCCGGAGCATGTTAAAACATTTCGTGTTGCTCCTTTCAATGTCTTCTAAAAAGGTCCTTGGAGTTAAATGGGTATTTCTAGGCCGTGCTTCTTCTTCCTCCTCGTCATAGTCACATTCATCCAATATGACAAGTATGGTAGCTATAGCAGCCATACAACCAACTACTGCTGCTGTTCTTCTCCATTGTTGATATACAATAGCATCCATATTCCACTTCTGAAGGAACAAATATTGAACAATAAAACTATTGAAGTAACGACATTTAATTGGACATTTCATTCTTTTAGTACTGATGTCAAAAGTATGTAAACCTATTTGGCATATAATCTTCAATACCCAATAACATTTTGCATATCAATGACTTGGATGAGATCTGAAAATTGCAGACTATATAGAAAAAGAGAAGAAAATTCTATTGAGATTTGTTTTAGTATGATTTTATGGATTATCACTATCCACATGCATGGATTAAAACCCAATTAAATTTGCAATTCAGCAAGATTTAATTTGTGCCATTATTTAAAAATGCATTTTAAATTTCATAGAAAATAAATATGAGAATGCAAAAAATAGTTAAATGAGTAATTTAATGACTTGAAGTGAAAAAGAATACCCCCAAGTCCCCAACCAATAACACCAAAAATGTAAGAAATAAAAATAGAAAAAAAAGTAGTGGGTTCTCTTAAAAGAATCAATAACTGGATGAAAATAAGAAAAAAATGAAATAACCATCAAACCAAAAACCACAATCACATTCCCTGCAACACAGGATTCCAGTGAACAAACAAATTCCAGGTGAGGAAAACACATTGAGCCAAATGATGAGTAATCAGGGATACCTTTGTTTTTGTGTTCATTAACGCCAGCTTACTGCTTTTATAAGTCCAACTGCTATAAACATGAAGTCATGAATTGCATCTATCATCTAGCCATAAACCCCTATGTTTTCAATTATACACCAAATGCAACCATGACTTTATTCGTATAGAACACTAATGACAATTTCCTCTAAACCCTACCTATCAAGATCATCAATTCAATATACTTTTTTCTACCCCTATGTAAGAACCTTTTCTGTCCTATATAACTCATGAGGTGAACAAGGATGTAGTTGCAAAGTTACTAAGCATTTGGCTATTTTAACAATTTATGAAGAAAATGATTGAGGAGAAGTATGGGATATCACACGTGAAAGGGGGGAGTAATCAGAATAGAAGTGAGAAGAAATAGAAGCTCTTGGCTGGTTCTATCAACAGGCTAACATTTATGTAGAGCACCACACAACCCCCAAAAAAAGTAACAAATCTTTAAAAAATTGCACATCACTTTTTGAGGTTGTCGAAAGGTGGGGGTTTCTCTTATATAGAATTAACTTTTGGACCAACATGACTCAAAGAAGGAATCCTAATTACTCTGAGACTAAATTTAACTTTCAGACTCAATAGAACTGTTAACCTGTCGCCCACCATAGAAAGGTCCTAAAACGAGATGTATGGCAGTCCAGAAAATAAAATGAGAGAAAACCACAACATATATAAGATTTGCCAGTCAAAATTTTTGTGTTTGCCCCTCCGATATGGACATATGTTCGACAGATTTGACAAACCAATTACAACTCTTGTGAAAATGTCAGTTGAGGCGGCAGCTCAAGCGGCATAGGCAGCAGAATATGTAGCACAGGCCGTTGGGTATGCAGCAAAGGCGTTAGCGGAAGCGATAGAGCCGACAACAAATATGGAAGGGAAGATAATTGGGCTTCCAATTCACTTTCGTGCAAAGAGGGAGGTGTTGGCTGTGGCGGTACAAGAGGTTGTCGTAGCAACAAGGCTTGCGGTAGAAGCGGCAGAAGCTGCGGCAACAAGGGCAGCAGAGGCTTCGGCTTCAATAAACTCCGCTAAAGTGTAACAAATTAGTATTCAAATTTTAAAGCTCAATCAAACGCTTCATGCCGTTTGAAACAAAAATTGGAGATATGAAAGAAACAATTGAATGACGTAATTCCTTCTATATACTATTGTAACAATATGATCTTGCCATACATTCATGAAATCACAAATTAAACCATAAGGGATTGACGCATACTATTCACCATCGACGTTGAATAATTTCATTATATCATTTACATATTTTTATTCCTACAACTATTAGAGTAAAACGAGGTGGGCGCTTTGATTATGGTGAATTTTCAAGGAAGAAGAATATGAAAATCCCAGGAATTAAATTCTGCATTAAAGCTTCTGCAATCCCCTTCGGTTCCCCATATTTTTCTTTTGGGTTTTCAGAGAGACAGTTTAAACACATCGCTCGCCTCCCTGTATATAAATAGCTCTCAAAGCAAACATGTTTCAAGAACCAGGCATCAAAGAAATCTTTCAAGCACCAGGCTTAGCTATTGTGCTGCAGTTCACGGGGCAAAGACCGCAGCGTTTGCAGCAAAGGCGCCTGCAAAAGCGATAGAAGCGACAGTTAATGTGGACATCATCAGGTTGGTTCAGCTTCTGAATAATGTTCTTGAGAGGATGGCAGCGTTGGCTGAGGCGGCAAGAAATATGTGTTGGTGTATGATGTCTAGTATTCCGTCGCAGTTTAATCCAGGGAGTACTGGTGCAACACCTAGATAGGCCGGATGACGGTCCCGCTAGCCGGTTACGGGCCGTGGGGGTTGCAAGGGGGGCAGGAGGCCCCCCTGCATAGCAGGGGGTGTAGGGGGGCGCAACCCCCTGCTCGAATTTTTTATTTGAGGACAATTGTAGTCTAATCCGGATTAGGGTGGCAATTGTAGTTTAATCCGGATTAGGGTTTTTTTCGTTATATATTTGTAGCAAGGGTTTCTTTCTCTGTAATGCAAGCAATACTGAGAGGTGTGAGGACGAGCGCTGTAACCCTATTCTCCATTGATAGTGAAGCAGGATCTCATCTCACCGGGGACGTAGGCAACCTTGCCGAACCTCGTAAAATCCGTGTGCATTGTTTGTTTTGTTTTTCCATTATCTTCTGCATCGTTTTAAGATTGCGTTTCTACAATATGGCCATATCAAGAAGGATTGCAGCGGAAGCCGCAACAATGGTGGTCGTAGAAGCAAGGGCTGTGGCGGCGAAAGCAACAAGAGGGGCGGCGGAGGCTGCAATAGCTGAAGCACAGGCGGCGCAGGTGGCAATGATAGAAGCGGAGTCGAAGGCTTAGGATGCGATAAAAGTTTGCAATGTTACTATTTAATTGTTGAATATAGAAGCTCAGATCAGACCTTCATGTCTCTTGTGAGTAAAACAAGTCTTTGAAACAAATATTACAGACATGAAAGAAAAAGCTTCTTCAATTCAGTTGATCTCCATTAGTAACATTAATCAAATTTTGGTTGTTTAAACAATTTGTGAGAGATCTACCTTCTCAGATTACCTAATGGAGTTTCTATTGTACTAGAAGAATTAGGTTATTAGAAAACAAAGCGACTACAACCACCGGGTTAAGAAAATTTCAAGAGCAGATCAGCTCTTGAAATGGAAAAAAAGTCCGAAAGCTCTCATTCTCTCTCCTACCATTGTCTCAAGGCCCAACTCCGGCCAACCTTTTTGAACCCACTCGTTCATTCTCCTCTCAGTCGCAATTGTCTAGTGCAATTGATGAGCTGTGATGAAAAAAAAATCCATAATCATCAGGAAGTCTCGGATTTGAACTTCTTAATTATTATGTATTATCCCTTTCTATTTATCCGAAAAACAAAAATCAGGCCATCTGAGCATCTCCTGTGCTCCTTATTGGTGGGGCATATACTACCCCTCACCTTTGTCCATGGACAAATGGACAATGGAGGCCGATACTGATATGAATTGATTTATTTAATACCAATTCTTTCAACCATGTTTGCTATGGAATTAAGTATTAGTATTGCTGGAAATTGATATTGTTGGTGGTATCAACGAAAAAGTGGAATTTTTTGGAACTTCGTTCAATACTGGATCGAAACAACCTGATAGTCTCCAAAACTGATACCAATGCCTGTAACCATTTAAATTTATGTTGGCTTTTATAGTGGGGCCAAAGTGGGAGGGAGGAGCGAGGAGGAGATTCTGGAATGTCCCAACTATAGCTGAAATCTCAGGTTATTCCCACTACTATACACAGGTGCTATGAACCTTGCAATAGTCTCCAGCGGAATAGAGGACGGTCCTGATCACTGTTAGTTAAAACGAGAATGGCAAAAAAACGAAAACGTACGGTATGGGTTTTAAACAGATAAAAACGATGAACGGTACGGTCAAAAAAAGGGTCAAAAAAACAGGGAACGACAAACAGACGTAAACGAACGGTACAAGTATTAAACGTGTAGTTTTAAAAAAAAAACGAAACCAAAAAAACGGTATTATACTCATGCAATTGGAGAGATTATTACTTGTATACATACATCTAACATTCCAAAAGCTCTAGGAGTCCCAAGATAAAATAGCCCAATGGGCTACAAGAAAATGAAATGTTGCTAGCTTTAGCTTCTCTTTACTCAATGGGCTATAAAAAAATGAGATTTTTTCCCTATAGATAGTATGGAAGTTAAAAACAAAAAATCAAGTACCATATTGTCTTCACTCTTCACTTTTACTAATAGGTTTTTTTTTTTTTTTTTTTTTAAATAAATTAATTAATTTTTTTAATAAAATTCTTATTTTATCCTTAAAAAACAGATACGCGTTTAAAACGCATTTAAAACGGATTCTTTTATCGTTTTTGTTTTTTTTCGAATTGTATAATAACATATGGAAAAACACGTTTTAAACGGTAAAAAAAGGAAAAAGCGTTTTAAACGCGTTTTAACTAACAGTGGTCCTGATTTGTAACTTTCAAACCCAAATAGAGTTGGCACAAAGGGTGAAGGGGTCAAAGTACTGAGTGAATATGTGAGAGAGTGAACTAATTACGAAATCGGAAAAAAGGCTTTCTCTAGTTCGTACGATCAGCCTTCAGCACCCACTCATTCTTTCTCCTTCACTATCCAAACAATAACTGCTTCTAGAACTAACATTAATACCGAGTCTTTACTCCTTAATTAACGCCCCTATGAAGTTTGGGTTTCCAAGACTTAATCGAGTTGAACGAGGTGGGCGCTTTGATTATGAAGAAGAATATGAGAGTCATTTCAGGAATTAATTTAGCATTGAAGCTCCTGCAATTCCCGAGAGGGTGTACACTTCTGGGATTACTACTTTCTCCACCCGCAAGAAATCCACAAGAATCTCTGTTTATATAAAACCAAGCACAGGTTCAGCATCAGGCATCAAAGAGTCTTACACAGAGGATTAACTATTGTTCTCAGCTTCCAACTACCCTTGTGAAAATGTCGGCTGAAGCCGCAGCTCGCGCAGCACAGGCCGCAGGGTACGCAGCAAAGGCGTCGGCTGAAGCTACCGAGGCGGCAGCAAATGTGGAGATGAAGTTGGCTCAACTTCCAAATCACGTTCGTACGAAGATGGAGGCGTTGGCTGAGGCGACAAAAGAAAGTTGTCCTAGCAGCAAGGACCACGGCGGAAGCGTCAACAGCGGCTGAGGCAGCTAAGGCAGAAGCAAAGGCGGCAGAGGCGAAGCTTCGGGGAAAATAATCCTCTGTTGTTCTCATCCTTGTTTTTCCTTGTTTTGTTACCTGCAGAATGCGACACGTGGACAACTTTAAGACCAACGCACCGGATGTAATAATCATCACCCATTCTTAACCGTTACTCTTAAAGTTGTCCACGTGTCGCATTCTGCAGGTAACAAAACAAAGAAAAACAGGGATGAGAAAAACAGGGGATTTTTATCCAAGCTTCGGCTTCGATAAAGCTTGCTGTGGAACACTTTCATGTCCCTGATGAATTGTAAACGAGTCCTTCGAAACAAAAATTGGAAATATGAAACAAATAACTTCTTCAACCAGATTTTTTTCTTGGGTTGAATTAGATTTTACTGCTAATGTTATACAGTGATAACTTTGATCTCATTCTCCAGAAGAAAAACTTGTAGCCCAATCATCAAAAAACCATGCCATATTGGAGGAACCCTATTCTCATGCAACGAGGAATCCTATTCTCATTCAAAGTTACAAATAGTTAACTTTGTAGATTGGATAGAAGAGAGATCTTCCAAGAACACCCAAATTCACGGTAAGAATTCTCCTCTAGAAATTGTAAGTCCTAACACGAATATATCCCATTTTCTCTTTTTTCTCTTTTAGCAATCACCTTCGCCTTTCCTTTTTCATTTTGTTAGGAGCACCACTAGTGTAAGAGATGTCAAAACAGAGGTTTCTATACTGCGCTTCTACACTTTACAAAGTTAACCCTAGCTTACCTACAACGCTACTTTGCCTTTATAAATATATAGTCATCAAGAGATAATCAAAACAGAGGTTTCTATACTGTGCTTTCACTCTCACCTTCACCTTCAGCTTCAGCTTCCAATTAACCTTTCTAGCGATGATGGCAGCAAAGGCAGCAGTGGAGGCAGCAAGGACAGCGGCAGAGGCAGCAAAGTTGGCGGCGGAAGCTGCTGTGGCGGCGTCAAACGTGACTAAGATTTCACTTCTAAGTTCCGATTCACGCGAGCAGGTTGAGAAGGCGGCAGTGGAAGCGGTAATAGCAGCATTAGAAGCAGCGAAGGACGCGGCGGAGGCCGCAAGGGCAGAGGCGAAGGCGGCAAAGAAAGCTTTATCACTTTGAATCTCTTTGAAATGTCCCGATCAGATCTTCAGAAATTTCATGTTTCCAGTTGATTGTATTCCCCATCGTTTTCATGCATCCCCTCTTCAGTTGGTTTTATTCCCCTTTGTTTTCTTAAATCCTCTTAGGCGATCCAATTTTTACATGTTAAGCTGTTAGTGGTTTCACTGATTATGTAAATGAACTTTGCTTGATTTAAATCCTTCTCATAAGTAATGAATCTCAGTTTTTGACTGTGGAGCATCCCAAGCGAGGGGAATGGGGCAGATGAACCAGGAAAGTTAGGTATCCAAGGATCAATCCATAGATTAATAATGTATCGATCACTTTTACCCTGGTTTAAAATATATATATATATATATATATTTACTATTTTACCCCTTGAGCGATACGGGGCAATCAATCTGGATCATAGTTAGTAAGTTCGGGGACGGGGACGGGAACGGATATGTACGGCAATTGAATAGTTCATACGGTAATAATACGTTCCAAAAAAGCCAGTGCAATAAAACGCGTACGGAAATGATACGGTATGCGTTTAATACGGTTACTCTGTAAAAATACGGGAGCAAAAATCCGGGACTAAAAATGATTGTTTAAAACTAAATTCTAATCTACCATGCTTTTATGGATACTAAAATCCAATATGATTTTCCAATTTGAAATCATTTTTCATTTTTTTGAATTTTCACATTTAATATTAGTTACATTTAACCCCTAAAAAGGGTATGCTAGAAAGAACTAAGAGGAGAATCAAACCTCATCTCGCCTCGTAACTTTTATATGTTCTTTTCTTCTTGGTACGAAAACAAGGTTCAAGAAGATGGAGAATAATTGTTTGCAATCATTCATCCCAGAGATGCGCTTGGTTTTTCTTGAAATTTCCATGGTGGTACAATCTAAGACAGGTCATGGATCAATTTTAAGGCTCAAGAACCTCCTCCCTTCAACTCCTTTGATTTCTCAAATCTAGTATTGCAAAAACAGAGGGAGGAGAACACCCGTGTCATTGTCCTCTTTATAATTCTTCACATTGTTGGATTGCAACTATGTTTGTAAATAATTATCGTACTAATTCAAATAGCAATTGTATGCTAAATTTCCTAGAAAAGTTTTCATTTCAACCATTTTTGAAGAATCCCGCCCTTAGCCATCTTTGTCTATGTGAGTCATCTCTTTTGAATCTTTCTTGCTTCTCGTTAAAAATTATTTGTAGATGCAATCGCCCTCGATAGGATTTTCAACAATCGATGGGAAGAGAAATGGAGAAGAGAATGAGAGCAGGGGGTATTGATGTCTTACCTATCACCCTCGGTTGCTGGCCGCCAAGAGCAGAGATGGAGCAGAAGGGGTCATTAGGGCAAGGGTTCCTCCATTTTTTGGTTTACTTAGATAAGTGAAGAAGAAGGGTTATAGTTTCGATCGATTAGGGTTCTTGATAGAAGACAAGGGTCGGGAATCGGGATTTGGCCCATTTGGGTTAATCTCAATCTTTTTTTTAACCCAAAAGTTTATTGAGTATGTAATGTATTATACAAGTATTGTTCGTGTATAATACGATTATCTTTAAAATCCGCATATTAAACGGTTTTTTTGGATTGATACGCCAAATTATGAACTTTTGAATTAAACGTTCGGATGCGCGTATTGTACGCTTATAATTCACATATTTTACTAACTATGATCTGGATCGGTCAACTATCAGTATTGATCTCAACCAATACCAATATGATCCGATCGATACGATATCGATACTTGAAACAATGCATATCCGTACCCCTTATGGTACCAATTGTAATATTACCAAGTGATTGGATGAAACTAGAGACATGAGAAAAACTTCAACCAGATAATTTCACAAGTCATGTTGAAATCGTAAGTTTTCCTAATAGGTAGTCTAAGGTTCGTTTCTAAAACTCAATTTAGTGGTGTAAACTACAGATAAAATACGTAAAGAGAATCCAATATTGGTAAGTGAACCAAAATTTTCGTTCCACATCCATCTTCTATTCAACCCCTGATGAATCGTAGCCCCCGTGAGATCCAAACCCCTGTAACAATTGGGACTCCTCGGAAGGAATGCGCACTTGCAGGGATACTGTCAAAGCAATGTCAGGATCACTTTTTCATGAAATTACTCGTACCACCCCTATCTTAATTTATAAGAGGGAAATTTACCACGCCACCCCCTGGAAAATGCCACAATGGTAAGACCACCCCCTCTGTTTCACCAAATTATTCTCAGACCCCCTACCATCAGTCACTGTTAAGGAATGCAATGAAATGACATTTTTGCCCTTATGAATAAAACACTTATAAGTTACCCATTTTCATTATCCCAAAAATACGCCTCTTTACCATTCTACCATTTCTTTCTCCTTCTCTCCATACTACGACCAAGGGTGAGTTCCAGCCGCTAGTTCCGTCATCAGCGGCTATGGACCACTTATCGATGGAGAAAGCTTCGAAAGACTGAGGATAGGGTTCGAGACCTCCAAGTGAGACTTCGTAAGCTAATTGAAGCCGAAGAATCTGCAAACTCAGCGGCTCCATCGGTTGATAGAGTAACTCTCGATAACCTAACCCTCTCAAGGCTCAACCTGAATCCAATTTGCTTATTCTGTATTCACAGGTTCACAATACATATATAATCTCTTACCCTACTTACTTGATTCTTGAGATTCAAAGATTAGATGTCATACCCCACCTCCACTCACTTGAAGGCTAGTGACATGGACACGTGTGCGTGTCCACAATCCATCCAAGATCCACGATGCAGTACTTTAAGTGCATAAAATTATGAAATGATTCTATGATCACAAGAAAATAATAAGATTCAAATATACATAATTGGTGAAGTCTAATAATATTTACCATATTTAAGAAAATGTTTTCACGACGGAATATAAATTACAGTTATGCCCCTAGAGCTGCATCTGATATGTAGATAAAATAATCAAAAGGAAAATGATACTCTCATCCTCAGCGTGCTCCGAAAGCACAATCATCGCATGACCAGCTCCTTGTCCCAGAGGTCACCTCCATAGAGGGCTGACTCATCAACCACGGTCTCAGAAGGTTTTCCTAAATCCACATCTAAAAAGGGGGCAACAACGGGGGTGAGCTTCCATGAAGCCCAGTGACGGGTGCACACACACACAAACAATCACAACATTCCACAATAATAGAGACAAGTATGAATGCTCAACCACAATAATATTACTGAAATTAGATGAATGCAATGACGTGATTTGGTTATTAACAAACGATCCTAAGCAAAAATTTCTAAGTCCATAGGGGTATAAGTGCTACTGCAACATAGGGGATATCCTTGGTTCACTGGTCCGGAGAACCCCTTCAGTCTTCCAGCGATATACGATAGTTACGAGTCAGGAGCCTGTAGGTTCCGGTCCAGAGAACCCCTTCGGCTACCTGCAAACCCCTAGTGAATAATCTCACCCTACAGTCACGGTCCCGGTCCGGAGAACCCCTTCGGTTAATCCAAGTTATAAGATAGTCATGGTCCTGGTTTGGAGAACCCCTTCAGGTCTCCATGCTGTGCTGTGGGATAGCCAATACATAAACCCCTATTGGCAAGTGCTGTAGCGCCTGGGTTATTTTCCTAGCCCAACAAATTCTAAGTCCATATTGGTGTTGGTACTACTATAACATAATAGTTTTGACAGGAGTCTGTATGTGCCGGTTCGGAGAACCCCTTGGGTCACGGGAAACCCCTTATCAATAATCCCACCCTACAGCCCCGGTCCGGTCCGGAGAACCCCTTCGGTTGCCCGAGCTGTAGGATAGCCAATACCTAAACCCCTATTGGCAAGGGCTGTAGCACCCAGGTTATTTTCCTAGCCCAAAACATTCTAAGTCCATATTGGTGTTGGTGCTACTATAACATAGTTGTGAGACAAGAGCCTGCATGTGCTGGTTCGGAGAACCCCTTCGATCATGGTAAACCCCTTATCAATAATCCCACCCTACAGCCCCGGTCCGATTCGGAGAACCCCTTCGGTTGCCCGAGCTGTAGGATGACCAATAACTAAACCCTTATTGGCAAGGACTGTAGCACCAAGGTGGTTATTCTCTTAGCTCAGGAAGATGAGACATCAGAAGAGGAGGCACCAGGGGTTAATGGGTAGAGAATAGGGATAACAGGATAAGACGGGGCAGGTCGGGAAAGGAAGTCTGCCAATACATTCGCTTTTCCTTTGATGTGTTTGATTTCAAAAGACCATTGTGAAAACCATTGAGCCCATCGGAGAAGTTGAGCATTTGGGAGAGTATGCTGTCGGAATTCAAGCATGCGGGGAAAACTTGACATGTCCAGTTCAATAAGGAACCTGTGTCCAATAAGATGAAACTGAAACTTTTAGTCATACTTATACACACACCATCAAACCATTATGCAATATCACATTCACCAAATACAACAAGTGTATAATATGCAAACATCATGTTATAGATAACAATATCATCAACATCCACAATTTAATATTTAATCAGGAAACAATTTTAACATGCAACTACCATGAATGCACGTATGGATGACATGTTATAAACATTCCATAAAATAACACAAAATCCTCTCACCTCGTGTCCTAGGTGATGATGGACAGTCGATGGCCTTACGCCGCATTGTCTCGTCACTTCTTGGTTCTACTCCTAGGATACATAAGGATGTGTTTGATTGTCTAATTCATTGGAAAGTGTTTCACTTAAAATGTGATTCTGTATTTTTTAATTTGTTTGGTTGTAATTTGGAGTAGTTCTACTTAGAAATATATAATTCAAGTGAAACACCTTTTAAAGTTAAAAGTGTTTCATCCGAGAATTATACTAAATAGTATAACTCATATATGACACATATGGTTCCACCCCTCATATAAATACCAATTTAAGTTGTGATTCAAGCGAATCAACAAAGGACGGTCTCCCACGAATTCTCTCCCGACGATTTTTGAAACCCCCTCTTGCGATTGCCAAGCACTGCTTCAATGGAGGTTTTGCTGCTTGACATCACCCTTCTCCTCCTTAGATCTGCTCTCAGGGATGATTGAAGACAGCCACCGACTGGGTACTTATGAGTTGTTGATCCAATCCTATTTTTTCTTTGAAGAGGGTTTCTATTGTCTTGAAGATTGAAGGTGTGCAATTTTTGATTTAGGGAAACCCTAGATCTACTGAAAAAATTTGCAATCGTTTAATCAAGTGTTTATTTGTCAACCAGTGAATGTGAAGGTATGTTCCATTCCATTTAGGTTAACCAAACAATTTTAAGAAAGAAATACATAACAGAATTATGGGTAACCAAACAGTTTTCCAGAATGACTAAAAAATAAATAACATTCATCAAAACCACTCTCTACGGAATCTATGCCAAATCAGAAAAATAACTCCAACGAATTATACAACCAAAATTTTTAAGAGAATAAATCATTCATAGAGAAATGAGACTCTAGGCACATGTGATTTACATGTGATTTAATTTTGGTATGATTTGATCTAAGTAGAATATCGTAAGTAGGAAATTAGACCGTAAGTAGAATATCGTAAGTAGGAAATTGCAGTAGAATATCGTAAGTAGGAATATCGATATGAGTAGGAGTCAATTAGACCGTAAGTAGAATATCGTAAGTAGGAAATTAACATCCCAAAAATTGCAGTGTCTTACATGTGATTTAATTTTGGTATGATTTGATCTATGCGATTGTGGGGTCAATATGGGTTATAGGATTTGACTTGAATATCTGATGTTAACAGAAAAAAAATAAAATAAAATAACTTTGAAAAGACAGTTATTTTCTTAGTAGTAAAATGAGCAAAATGCCTGGCATAGCGGTTTGTAGTGACCAGTTGGAATACCTACCTGAGTCATTTCAAGTGCATCTCAAGTGCATTGGGTATTGGTATCGGTATCTATTGATATCTATCCGATATTAATCCAGATCAAATCGAATCAATGGGAAACAGTCGGTTTTGTTTTTATTATTATTATTATTTATATAGTACTAATTTTTTACTATTTTACCCCTGAAACGATATGAATAATTGATTCAATTAAGTTAAGAATTGAAAATCGATCTCAACTGATACCAATTCAATACGACTGATACGAGACCGATACTTAGAAACCATGCTCACCTATATCTGGTTGAATTCCCATACGATGAAAAGAAAGAAATGGAAGCGTCAAAGTCATGGGGAGTGTTTGAGTTTCCAACTATTAATAGAGTTGAATGAGGTTGTCCCATTAATTACACCTTAAATTTTCCAAGGAATAAATTAATTAATTAATGTCTTCCGCATGCAAGCCTCTTCGGCTTCCCTTCTTTAGCTACCTGTCTATAAATATTCATCAAAGCATTCATCCGAGGAGTCTCTTTCAATACATCTTCAGAATCAGTTTCAAATCATACTTCTTGACAAGATGCCTCCAAATTCTGCAGCAAAGTATGTAGTGCAGGTTGTGAAGTCCGAGACGGAGACGCCGGAACTATTGCCTAAGAAATCCTGTGTAGAGTATTTGCAGAAAGTAGTTGTGAAGTCGGAGACGGAGAAGCCGAAAGTAGTTGTGAAGCCGGAGACGGAGACGGAGAAGCCGAAAGTAGTGGCTAATAAGTCTAAAATAGAGTATCCGACGAAAGAATATGCGAAGACAGAGACGGAGATGCCGAAGTCATCTGTAGATTATTTGGCGCCGGAAATGAAGAAGTTAAGGACGGAGGTCACGAAATGGGAGACGGAGACGGAGAAATTAGTGGCTAAGCATTTCGCAGAGATAGCGGAGTGGGAAACGGAAAAGGATAGAATAGAGGCTAAGCATATGGCAGAGATAGGGAAGTGGAAGGCGAAGAAAGCGAAAGTAGAGGCTAAGCATTTGACAGAGGTAAGGCAATGGAAGACGAAGAAGGCGAAAATAGAGGCTCAGCTGTCCAAGATAACGTCGAAGATTGCCAATCAGGATAAGATTATGGCTCAGCTATCGAAGACAAAGTCGAAGATTGCCAAAAAAAAAGAGGTTAGTATTACCGAAAGCGTGGCCGGCTCAGATGTCTCCATTTTTTTTTTTTTATTATTTAAATTTACTATCACTTCCTTACATTTGGTATATATTTATTAAAATCCTTCTATTTTTTACTATTTTTTTTGACACGTTTCTGTTTTTGAATTTTTATTTTTCTATTTTCCCTGCTTTACTTGTAATTTATTAACCTTTTCTCAAATTGATTGTTTGAAAACATGCTTTTATAATCCAAGAAAATAGCCAACTGGATTGTCCTTCCATTATTATTTTTTTGGGTGGAATTGTCCTTCCATTATTACTTATTCAAATGTATTGGTCGAAGCCTGAAACAAAAACTCCTTATTGGATCTCATTCATTATTTTTCTATTATATCTTTTTACAATTTTCTTTAAATGCATTAGTATTGAGTCACTTAAAAATATTGTTCATTTATTAATTTTTTTTCTCATCCAACATCAAGGATATTTTTTATTTATTAATTTTTGTACGTTTAAAACGCGTTTTCCCGTATGTTACTATACAATGCGGGAAAAAATGGAAACGGCTAGAAAATCCGTTTAAAACACGTTTTAAACGGCCGTTTTAAATGTGTACCCGTATTTTAAGGGTAAAATTGAAAATTTTCATATTCATTATTATTATTATTATTTTTTTTAAAATTTTTCCCCAACCATCCAGCCCAAGTTCCTAACCTCTCGTCTTCTACTCCTCTCCTAAGTGAACTGAAGTGCTGATTTTACTGAACTTAGCCGCTGAAGTGCTAAACTGCTAAGCTCGCTGCTCGCCTTCTCTTTTCAGGAGGTGAACTTCCATTCAATTGTTTAGACATCTTGGATGACATGTATGGAGTTTTTTTTTAATATTTGGACATGTTTTTTTTTATTTTTTATTATGATGTATTAATTTGTAATTTAGAGTTTACATTAGATGCTATATTTTGGATGATACATGCATGAATGTTTGATGTTGTAGTTTAGAACATTAGATGCAGGTATACAAATAATAATCTCTCAAATTACATGAGTATACTGCCATTTTTTTTGTTTCGTTTTTTTGAAAACTACATGTTTAATACTTGTACGTAAGATATCGAAGTTAACGGCCTCTGCAGATTATGTGTTGGAGCTCGCAAAGTTACTGGAGCTGACCATAATAGTGGCTAATATAGTGAGGTAGCGGCAAAGTGGAAGGCGGAGACGACAGAACTATTTGCTAATATGGAGAAGACAGAGTGGTCTACAGAGTATCGGCCGGGGTTCATGAAGTGGGAGCCGGAGATGGCAAAACTATGGGTTAGTATGGCGAAGATGGCGACAAAAGCTGAAACACTTGTGACTAATATGGTGAAGAAGGTGTAGATGGATATGCGCTGTAGCGTAGTTATAGATCTGATAAATATAAAAAAAAAAAACGTTTTTTAAGCTGCTTGTTTTCAGTATAATTTTTTAATTATTTTTTAGGGTTAAAAGAAACCATTGTGTGTTTCTCTGTATCTACGCAACACAACAGACATGAAAAGACTGAAGTATTTGCAATCAACCAAAAAAAAAAAAAAATTGTATTAGGACCGTTAACAGCTGCATTCTCTTTGCAATGACTTTGCAGTGATCATGCATATAAATTAATGTTTATCAAAAGAAAATAATGTAGAATTATTATTCTTATGGTATTAATAAAATGAGCATAAGGTTACTACCTAGTCGTGTGGTCTTTGTATCCTTGGGGTCAATGAGATTATGGGAGTAGGTGCTCGAGCATCAATGCGACTGTAAATCCTGATTTCATTAGTAGCGGAGTGGTAATTCCATGGAATAATCCTGTATCTTATTGTAGGAACCCCTGACCAGGTAGCGGTCTTTTTACCTTACAAAAATATATGTGATATTGTGCACATGGCAATTAATATACTGACTCACTCTCCCATCCTATGTCTATGATGGTTGAGGTCCCATATCCTGAGCACATGAAAATTAATATATTTCCTGAAAATAGGGTTTCCAACTCGATCAAGTCATACATGGTAGCCAAATGTGAAATATAGCCATTCATTTCTATCAAGAATTAACTGCTTCCAACCCTATTAATATATTTCCTGAAGTTAGGGTTTCCAACTGGATCTTAATTGAGTTAAACAAGGTTGGCCCATCTGATTACCTTGAATTTTTCAAATAAGAAAATATGAGAATTTTGGGAATTAGTTAAGCCTTGCAACTCATCCATAACCATTTTCTTCCGTATGCAGAGTCAGATTACGCAAAATTCAAACCAGTTGAGCTTCCTACTTTTTTTTTCTGGGGTGGAGGGGGTTGAAGTGGTGAACTGGAGAGAGAGAGAGAGAGAGAGAGGCTACCTGTCTCTATAATTAGTCAACAAAGCAATGAGTTACCCAATAAGTTAGGTCGAATCAGTTTCAATTTAACATTCTTATGAAGGCGGATGAGTTTGTTTCTGAGCCGGTAAAGACAGTGGTAGCAAAGGCTATGAAGGCTGCCGTCGAAGCGGCAAATTCAGCTGTGGAGTCTGGAAAGGTTTCCACCGCGAGAAGTCATAAAGATTTGGAGAAACTAGTCGCTTAGTTGGCGAATATAGAGGAAGAAACTGCCCAACTATTAGCGAAAATGGCGAAGTTGGAGATGGAAACGGCTAAGATGGCAGATATGGAGACCAAGACGGCCAAACTATTGGCTAAAATGGCTATATTAGAGACGAAGAGGGATAAGATGACGAACATGGAGACCGAGACAGTCAAACTATTGGCTAACATGGCGAAGTTGGAGACCGCTACGGCTAAGATGGCAAATATGGAGACCGAGACGGGAAACTATTGGCTAAAATGGCGAAATTAGAGCCGGAGATGGCTAAGATGACGAACATGGAAACTGAGACAGTCAAACTATTGGCTAAGATGGCAAAAAGGGAGACTGAAACGGCCAAACTATTGACTAAAATGGCGAACATGGAGACCAATACGGCAAATCTAATTGCTAAAATGGAAAAGTTTGGAGGCGAAGACAGCTAAGATAGTGAAAATGGAGACTGAGACGATCAAAATATTGGCTTAAATGGCGAAGTTGGAGACGGAGACGACTAAGATGGTGAACATGGAGACTCAGACGGCCAAACTGTTGGCTAAAATGGCGAAGTTGGAGACAGACGGCTAAGAAGGCGAACATGGAGACCTAGACGGCCAAACTATTTGCTAAAATAGAAAGGACGAGACGGAGATGGCTAAGATGGCGAACATGGAGACCGAGACAGCCAAACTATTGGCTAAGACGACAAAGTTAGAGATGAAGTATGGAGACTGATACGTCTAAACTATTGGTGAAGATTGCAATGTTGGAGACCCAAATGGCTAAAATGGCGAAGATGTAGACAACCAAACTAATGTCTAAGGTGGTTAAGTTGGAGACAGAGCTGCACTCGGGCTATCTTAAATCGATCCTTGTCCTAGTACTCTCACATATTTTCCTTTTTACATACTTCGATTATAATTTTAAAAGGAAATCACCCTCTGGTGAACAATTTTAAGATATCTCTTAATATTTTGGTTTGCCTAGATCCACATGATGCACGCTTAGACTTCATAGCCGAATCTATTGAATCCCAACCAAGGTTTTGAACTCAGGAACAGTCATGGGATACATCAAGGCCAATTCCATTTTGATACCGATCAAGATCGGCCTGAATCGAATTGTATTCGGATAGATCTAACACTTTTTTTTAGAAAGATCTATTTTAATTATGATTTTACCTTGGATCAGACATGTGTATTGGGATAAAAAATGTCAAAATCGAGGATCAATCAAGACTGATACCATTCCGATCAGTTGATACTAATTGATCCAAGTCGAGTTTTAGAACCATGATCAAAACAAAATAATAGACATGAAAGAAATAGGTTAAGAATTACTATCAATGAGATTATCTTCCCAACACTGAAAAACATCTTTTCAATGGTCTTTTCTAAGGATTGCAATGCCTACAGGTTTTTCAAGTTTGAATCTTTGAAGAACTTTAAAAAGATGATTATTTTCTTCATTTTGGGCAAAGAAAACCTGCCAGTCTAGTATTCCCATATATCTGAAAATGAAAATATCCATAACGCACGAGGATAATTGAATGCAGAAGTTGGGCACGGAGAAAGACTGACAGGATTCTTTCCTCCATCTTCATAGTAATCAATCCCAGGAGAACCTTGGGTCAAATATCCAATGGATCCCTTGCATTACACACTTTTCAACTCATGCGAATCAATCCAATCTTCTGGACAAGGTGACCCTTGGTCAACTATCAAGTGGATCTCCCTGTTCTCCAAGGCTGCAATAACATCTAATATATTTTTTTCTTGCTATCAACAATATTTAACAATTGGTTAAGTGTATAATAGATGACCGTCGTTGTTCCTAATTAGAGTACAACTCAAATTACAATCTAAGTAAAAAAGAAAAAAAAGGAAAGAAATAGAGGAAAACCCAGGCACAATCCTTGTTTTCAGGGGCAGGGGCGTCTACAACCCCTTGAAAACAAGGATTGAGTCTGGGTGTTCCTTATGCTAGACTGATAGGGTTCATTTCCCTTAGATATAACAGTTTATATACTTATTAACAAAAAAAAAGTTCCTATAAATTTTGTGAGATGGCATTGGAATAGATCTACACATTCGTTTCGCGTGGTTAATATATAATATGTAGTCTTCACCCAAGTATGGTATCTAATAGAGGGCTAAAATTCAGGTTGCCGATTGTTCGTGAGTGGGATGTCCCAAATTTTTTTTTTTAATCACATGCATCTATGTAGCCGACCCCATTTAGTTGGGATAAGGTTGAGATGTGTTGAATGTGTTGTTGTAGTCTCAATCCATTGGTCAAAATAGGTATATCACTTGTTTATATATAATGTTGTGTAGGTCGTGACCCTTGACAGTTCCTTCAGTACTTGTGGACCAACCTTTTTGCTTGTCCACATAGTACAATGGCAATGGAAACTAGAGGATGAACTTTTAGTGGTATGCTCTTATGCATTTTATATTTTTAATATACAAATTAATTAGTTTGTAAGCACATGCAGGCTTTTGTGATTTTTTTTTTTAATAAGTAATTTGTATGTATTAAGGAGAAAATGAATAAAACAAGCGAAAAACAATCATTACAAAAAGAAAGGAAGAGAGGTTCCTAATACATACAAATTACTTATAAGAAACTTAACATGTTTGTGACATGTTTATTTAATCTTCAAGCTTATTGGGCTGTGTTTTTTCCTTTTCTAAGCTTTTGTCACTCTTATTGGATTTGTAATCTCCCATGAGGCTATATTTTCTCTCCCCGACTTTTAATAGATTTATTTATTCACAAAAATAAAATCATTCCATTAGGAGTAACAAAAATATGTGTGATACCATACTGGCAACATTCATTGATCACTTGCTTAGGGTTTTGAATCCATTTAATGATAATATTGTCTTTCGGAAAGGTACTTCATAACTAGTGATCCCATGACCAATGGGGTTGGTAGCCTAGTGGTGAAAATGCCCTCAATCCATCATCGCTCGAGTCGGCT
>NC_056561.1:1883336-1903176 GCF_013358625.1 Macadamia integrifolia | reverse complement strand
GTGAACTTTAAGGCCCCGTTTGTTTAGAGGGGAGTCTGGGGTGGGATTGGATGACACATGGGTCTCACATGTTGTTGGGGTGAATGACAAGAATGGAAAAGTTGTAGAAAACTATAACTTTCCCACCCCATGCTTGTTTGGTTGGCTTGGGAAAGTTAAACTTTACCACCCCATGTATGTTTGGATATCAAAATTTGTGATTGAAGGGAAAGTTGCTATACTACAATATAATTACAAGAACACTATTATCAAATAACATCATCACATTAACACCAACTAATGTGACTTTATATTTTTGTGGTTACAATAAAATGTGGGATTCACCAACATTTATTAATTTAATTTAATTTAGATAATAAAAAAATATTCTAAAGAGGCTAATTGTGGTGGTCCCTCTCATAAAGCTGGCTGCAACACAAACAATATGATACAATGAATTTAATGGTTGCATCAACAACCTATCAAGGAATAGTAATCATATAGGAGAGATATCTCTACCCAATTCAAATACTAAGCCTAAAACCCATGCTAAAAATTATTTAAAATGAGAAAGAGAAATCCACTTTAATAAGTGAATTTAATTCCTTCTGGGCAACTCTTGATCCACTGCCCTCTTTCCTTCTTTATTTGGCTAATCTTCATTCATATATTCAATTTGATGGGTCCTTTCCCTGGCGATTATAAAGATCCCTATGCAATTGGGTAAGCATGAAACAATTAAGCATATGAATGCCTCCAAGGAGAGAATCTATGAAGAGACATTTTAGTAACCATAGTAAAGCTTACAAAAATCAAGAATTCAAATCTCTAGGTAGAACTTCCAAAATGAAGAGCATAAAGTCCGCCCATAATTTGTCCAAAAGTTTGAGAATATTACATCATTAGTCTGTACGAAACCATTAAAAAAATATACATCCCACTCAAACATTCCATTCTAAAACAATTAAATAAAAATAAGTTCTTCAACCTAGAGTCAGAGTTCTAACTACACAGTTTTAAACTAATATATGCATAAAGAGTTCACAAAAAGGCAAAACACGATATCCATAATCTGAACAACCCTTCTACCCATTGGGGTCTTGTGAACGCCAATGCCTCCAAAGAAAGTCTGCCCATAGTGAGACATCATATGACATAAATATATTAGCTTGCACTGGATTTGCACTCAAGTATTCAAAAGACCTACTAGCCATGATATCAGAAATATTAGGGATCTCTTGTATGGCATGGAGGATAGGTGTCAAATCCATCTGATAAGGGTTGGGTTGCTTGGGTGGTTCTCAAAGTGTAGCTGCCAAATCCTTGATGCCTTCAGCAATGGTGACTAGTTGATCAAAATCAACACTTTGTTTCTATTTTTTTGGCCTTGGAGTATATCGATTTCCACTAGGCCACTCTCTAATAGGTGATGTCCTTGGATCTTGTGAGTTTCCACCTACCACATTCGTGTTCGACTCCATGGCATTATCATCAGAGTTCATTGGATCCCCACCTCTTGTCTTTGATTGACTTTGGTCGTTATCACGTGCCTTTCGATTTCTGGCCCATTGGCCAGTTGCGAAGTCCTCATAAAAAATGTTCTCCCAAATATCAAAGAACTCAAATTTCTTGTTTTTGTAGCTTTTGGCTTCGGGGTGCTCTTACAACATAAAGCATATTAAGATATTAAGAGTTAATGTACAATAGAAGTGAACATAAATGCAAGTTCGATAGTGCATGCATATGTCGCCCTTAATCAAAATTAATTGAACATCAAATGTAGGTATGTTGGAAGAGGGGTTGCTATGTAACCAAGGGTTGTGAGATCACAACTTACTAATATGTAGGAGTTCCACACGCTATCTTCATGGTATGTTAACTGTTTGAGTTCAGAATTCCAGCCAAACCCACTAGTGTTGACGATAGCATAGAGGGTCCTATAGACCTTCTTTACACTTTTTACTCGATTTCGAATATTCTCTTTGTTGACACTCAATCCATGGGCAGAATTAATAATATGCGCTGCTTGCACATATGTTGCATCCTTGAATCCATTTTGGGACTTGGTGCCCTCTGCAACTTGGGCATCTAGAAACTCAAATAAAGTTTTATCCATATCTGAGTCCCACATCTGATGTTTGCTTCTTTTGTTGATGTCATTAGATGATAAAGAGTCATATACAGGATCCATCTAAAATAAAAAATTAAAACACAATATCTGAGTAGTTAACAACAAAATATAATCCAACTAGAGAAGATATAAATTTGAGAAATGCATTGTCTGAGATGATAATATAAGTTTTCCTAGTTAGTGAAGATAGGCTTTCACTTCTAGTCAAATAAAATGAAGACCTTCAAAAATATATAACAAGAGACACCCTAAAAAAAAGACGAGCATTAGGAAGAAAAAAAGGACTATTGATCCCCAAAAAACATTTTCAAAAAAGGTCATCTACATCTTGCTCATAAATCAGTTTTGTCGTTGACGACTTCTTTCCCAATCAACCCACATTTTATGCATAATCTGATCCCTTAGAATGGTTCCTAGACGACCATTCTCAACCTTGCTGATTTGTGGCTCTACTATTGGCTCTGGATCGGGAACATGGTAAAAGAGCTCGATTTACTGAACCAAACACCCCCTAATGGAGTTTCTATTCTACTAGAAGAATTAGGTTATTAGAAAACAAAAAGATTACAACCACCAGGTTAAGAAAATTTCAAGAGCAGATCAGCTCTTGAAATGGAAAAAAAAGTCCGAGAGCACTCATTCTCTCTCCTACCATTGTCTCAAGGCCCAACTCCGGCCAACCTTTTTGAGCCCGCTCGTTCATTCTCCTCTCAGTCGCAATTGTCTAGTGCAATTGATGAGCTGTGATGGAAAAAAAATCCATAATAATCAAGAAGTCTTGGATTTGAACTTCTTAATTATTATGTATTATCCCTTTCTATTTATCTGAAAAACGAAAATCAGGCCATCTGAGAATCTCCTGTGCTCCTCATTGGTGGGGCATATACTACCCCACACCTTTGTCCATGGACAACTGGACAATGAAGGCCGATACTGATATGAATTGGTTTATCTAATACCAATTCTTTCAACCATGTTTGCTATGGATTTAAGTATCAGTATTGCTGGAAATTGATATTGTTGGTGGTATCAACAAAAAAGTGGAATTTTTTGGAATTTCGTTCAATATTGGATCGAAACAACCTGATAGTCTCCAAAACTGATACCAATGCCTGTAACCTTTTAATTTTATGTTGGCTTTTATAGTGGGGCCAAAGTGGGAGGGAGGAGGGAGGAGGGAGGAGGGAGGAGCGAGGAGGAGATTCTGGAATGTCCCAACTATGGCTGAAATCTCAGGTTATTCCCACTACTATACACAGGTGCTATGAACCTTGCAATAGTCTCCAGCGGAACAGAGGACGGTCCTGATTTGTAACTTTCAAACCCAAATAGAGTTGGCACAAAGGGTGAAGGGGTCAAATTACTGAGTGAATATGTGAGAGAGTGAACTAATTATGAAATCGGAAAAAAAGGCTTTCTCTAGTTCGTACGATCAGCCTTCAGCACCCACTCATTCTTTCTCCTTCACTATCCAAACAATAACTGCTTCTAGAACTAACATTAATACCGAGTCTTTACTCCTTAATTATCGCCCCTATGAAGTTTGGGTTTCCAAGACTTAATCGAGTTGAACGAGGTGGGCGCTTTGATTATGAAGAAGAATATGAGAATCATTTCAGGAATTAATTTAGCATTGAAGCTCCTGCAATTCCCGAGAGGGTGTACACTTCTGGGATTACTACTTTCTCGAACCTACTATTCTCACCTACAACGCTACTTTGCCTTTATAAATATATAGTCATCAAGAGATAATCAAAACAGAGGTTTCTATACTGTGCTTTCACTTTCACCTTCAGCTTCAGCTTCCAATTAACCTTTCTTGCGACGATGGCAGCAAAGACAGCAGCGGAAGCAGCAAAGTTGGTGGCGGAAGCTGCTGTGGCGGCGTCAAACGTGACTCAGATTTCACTTGTAAGTTCCGATTCACGCAAGCAGGTTGAGAAGGCGGCAGTGGAAGCGGTAATAGCAGCATTAGAAGCAGCGAAGGAAGCGGCGGAGGCCGCGACGGCAGAGGCGTATGCGGCAAAGAAGAAAGCTTTATTACTTTGAATCTCTTTGAAATGTCCCGATCAGATCTTCAGAAATTTCATGTTTCCAGTTGATTGTATTCCCCATCGTTTTCTTGCATCCCCTCTTCAGTTGGTTTTATTCCCCTTTGTTTTCTTAAATCCTCTTAGGCGATCCAATTTTTAGATGTTAAGCTGTTAGTGCTTTCACTGATTATGTAAATGAACTTTGCTTGATTTAAGTCCTTCTCATAAGTAATGAATCTCAGTTTTTGACTGTGGAGCATCCAAAGCGAGGGGAATGGGGCAGATGAACCAGGAAAGTTAGGTATCCATGGATCAATCCATAGGTTAATAATGTATCGATCACTTCTACCATTGTTTAAAAAAAAAAAAAATATATATATATATATATTTTACTATTTTACCCCTTAAGCGATATGGGGCAATCAATCTAGATCATAGTTAGTAAGTTCGGGGACAGGAACGGATATGTAAAGCAATTGAATAGTTCATACGGTAATAATACGTTTCAAAAAATCCAGTGCAATAAAACGCGTACGACAATGATATGGTATGCGTTTAATACGTGTTTAATATGATTGCTCTGTAAAAGTATGGGAGCAAAAATCCGGGACTAAAAATGATTGTTTAAAACTAAATTCTAATTTACCATGCTTTTATGGACACTAAAATCCAATCTGATTTTCCAATTTGAAATCATTTTCCATTTTTTTGAATTTTCACATTTAATATTAGTTACATTTAACCCCTAAAAAGGGTATGGTAGAAAGAACTAAGAGGAGAATCAAACCTCATCTCGCCTCGTAACTTTTACATGTTCTTTTCTTCTTGGTACGAAAACAAGGTTCAAGAAGATGGAGAATAAGTGTTTGCAATCATTCATCCCAGAGATGCGCTTGGTTTTTCTTGAAATTTCCATGGTGGTACAATCTAAGACCGGTCATGGATCAATTTTAAGGTTCAAGAACCTACTTTGATTTCTCAAATCCAGTATTGCAAAAACAGAAGGAGGAGAACACCCTTATCATTGTCCTCTTTATAATTCTTCACATTGTTGGACTGCAATTATGTTTGTAAATAATTATTGTACTAATTCAAATAGCAATTGTATGCTAAATTTCCTAGGAAAGTTTTCATTTCAACCCTTTTTGAAGAATCCTGCCCTTAGCCATCTTTGTCCATGTGAGTCATCTCTTTTGAATCTTTCTTGCTTCTCGTTAAAAATTATTTGTAGACGCAATCGCCCTCGATAGGATTTTCAACAATCGATGGGAAGAGAAATGGAGAAGAGAATGAGAGCAGGGGCTATTGATGTCTTACCTATCACCCTCAGTTGCTGGCCACCAAGAACAGAGATGGAGCAGAAGGGGTCATTGGGGCAAGGGTTCCTCCATTTTTTGGTTTACTTAGATGAGTGAAGAAGAAGGGTTATAGTTTCGATCGATTAGGGTCCCTGACAGAAGACAAGGGTTGGGAATCGGGATTTGGCCCATTTGGGTTAATCTCAAATTTTTTTTTTTGACCCAAAAGTTTATTGAGTATGTAATGTATTATACGAGTATTGTTCGTGTATAATACGATTATCTTTAAAATCTGCATATTAAACGGTTTTTTTGGATTGATACGCCAAATTATGAACTTTTGAATTAAACGTTCGGATGCGCGTATTATACGCGTATAATTCACATATTTTACTATCTGGATCGGTAAACTATCAGTATTGATCTCAACCAATACCAATATGATCCGATCGATATGATATCGATACTTGAAACAATGCATATCCGTACCCCTTATCGTACCAATTGTAATATTACCAAGTGATTGGATGAAACTAGAGACATGAGAAAAACTTCAACCAGATAATTTCACAAGTCATGTTGAAATCATAAGTTTTCCTAATAGGTAGTCTAAGGTACGTTTCTAAAACTCAATTTAGTGGTGTAAACTACAGATAAAATAAGTAGAGAGAATCCAATATTGGTAAGTGAACCAAAATTTTCGTTCCACATCCATCTTCTATTCAACCCCTGATGAATCGTAGCCCCCGTGAGATCCAAACCCCTATAATAATTGGGACTCCTCGGAAGGAATGCGCACTTGCAGGGATACTGTCAAAGCCATGTCAGGATTACTTTTTCATGAAATTACTCGTACCACCCCTATCTTAATTTATAAGAGGAAAATTTACCACGCCACCCCCTGGAGAATGCCACAATGGTAAGACCACCCTCTCTGTTTTACCAAATTATTCTCAGACCCCCTACCATCAGTCAATGTTAAGGAATGCAATGAAATGACGTTTTTGCCCTTATGAATAAAACACTTATAAGTTACCCATTTTCAGTATCCCAAAAATACGCCTCTTTACCATTCTACCATTTCGTTCTCCTCATCTTTTTTTCTCCTTCTCTCCATACTATGACCAAGGGTGAGTTCCAGCGGCTAGTTCCGTCATCAGTGGCTATGGACCACTTATCGATGGAGAAAGCTTCGGAAGACTGAGGATAGGGTTCGAGACCTCCAAGTGAGACTTCGTAAGCTAATTGAAGCCGAAGAATCTGTAAACTCAGCGGTTCCATCGGTTGATAGAGTAACTCCCGATAACCTAACCCTCTCAAGGCTCAACTTGAATCCAATCTGCTTATTCTGTATTCACAGGTTCACAATACATATATAATCTCTTACCCTACTTACTTGATTCTCGAGATTCAAAGATTAGATGTCACACCCCGCCTCCACTCACTTGAAGGCTAGTGACATGGACACGTGTGCGTGTCCACAATCCATCCAAGATCCACGATGTAGTACTTTAAGTGCATAAAATTATGAAATGATTCTATGATCACAAGAAAATAATAAGAGTCAAATATACATAATTGGTGAGTCTAATAATATTTACCATATTTACCAAAATGTTTTCACAGCAGAATATAAATTACAGTTTTGCCCCTAGAGCTACATCTGATATGTAGATAAAATAATCAAAAGGAAGATGATACCCTCATCCTAAGCGTGCTCCGAAAGCACAATCATCACATACACAACCATCCTCATGCATGACCACCTCTTAGTCCCAGAGGTCACCTTCATAGAGGGCTGACTCATCAACCACGGTCTTAGAAGGTTTTCCTGAATCCACATCTAAAAAGGGGGCAACAACGGGGGTGAGCTTCCATGAAGCCCAGTGACGGGTGCACACACACACAAACAATCACAACATTCCACAATAATAGAGATAAGTATGAATGCTCAACCACAATAATATTCATGAAATTAGACGAATGCAATGATGTGATTTAGTTATTAACAAACGATCCTAAGCAAAAATTTCTAAGTCCATAGGGGTATAAGTGCTACTGCAACATAGGGCATATCATTGGTTCACTGATCCGGAGAACCCCTTCAGTCTTCCAGTGATATACGCTAGTTACGAGTCAGGAGCCTGTAGGTTCCGGTCCGAAGAACCGCTTCGGCTACCCGCAAACCCCTAGTGAATAATCTCACCCTACAGTCACGGTCCCGGTCCGGAGAACCCCTTTGGGTCATCCAAGCTAGAAGATAGTCATGGTCTTGGTCTGGAGAACCCCTTCAGATCTCCATGCTGTGTTGTGGGATAGCCAATACATAAATCCCTATTGGCAAGTGCTGTAGCACCTGGGTTATTTTCCTAGCCCAACAAATTCTAAGTCCATATTGGTGTTGGTGCTACTATAACATAATAGTTTTGATAGGAGCCGGTATGTGCTGGTTCGGAGAACCCCTTGGGTCACGGCAAACCCCTTATCAATAATCCCACCCTACAACCCCGGTCCGGTCCGGTCCGGAGAACCCCTTCGGTTGCCCGAGCTGTAGGATAGCCAATACCTAAACCCCTATTGGCAAGGGCTGTAGCACCCAGGTTATTTTCCTAGCCCAAAACATTCTAAGTCCATATTGGTGTTGGTGCTACTATAACATAGTTGTGAGACAAGAGCCTGCATGTGCTGGTTCAGAGAACCCCTTTGATCATGATAAACCCCTTATCAATAATCCCACCCTACAGCCCCGGTCCAATCCGAAGAACCCCTTCGGTTGCCCGAGCTGTAGGATGGCCAATACCTAAACCCTTATTGGCAAGGACTGTAGCACTAAGGTGGTTATTCTCCTAGCTCAATGCATTCTAATCTGCCACATTCCATATCATAGTCATACTTATACACACACCATCAAACCATTATGCAATATCACATTCACCAAATAGGACAAGTGTATAATATGCAAACATCATGTTATAAATAACAATATCATCAACATCCACAATTTAATATTTAATCAGGAAACACTTTTAACATGCAACTACCATGAATGCACGTATGGATGACATGTTATAAACATTCCATAAAATAACACAAAATCCTCTCACCTCGTGTCCTAGTTGATGATGGACAGTCGATGGCCTTGCGCCGCATTGTCTCGTCACTTCTTGATTCTACTCCTAGGATACATAAGGATGTGTTTGGTTGTCTAATTCATTGGAAAGCGTTTCACTTAAAATGTGATTCTGTATTTTTTAATTTGTTTGGTTGCAATTTGGAGTAGTTCTACTTAGAAATATATAATTCAAGTGAAACACCTTTTAAAGTTAAAAGTGTTTCATCTGAGAATTATACTAAATAGTATAACTCATATATGACACACATGGTTCCACACCTCATATAAATACCAATTTAAGTTGTGATTCAAGCGAATCAACAAAGGATGGTCTCCCACGATTTCTCTCCCGACGATTTTTGAAGCCCCCTCTTGCGATTGCCAAGCACTGCTTCAATGGAGGTTTTGCTGCTTGACATCACCCTTCTCCTCCTTAGATCTGCTCTCAGGGACGATTGAAGACTGCCACTGGCTGGGTACTTATGAGTTGTTGATCCAATCCTATTTTTTCTTTGAAGAGGGTTTCTATTGTCTTGAAGATTGAAGGTGTGCGATTTTTGATTTAGGGAAACCCTAGTCTATTGAAAAAATTTGCAATCGTTTAATCAAGTTTTTATTTGTCAACCAGTGAATGTGAAGGTATGTTCCATTCCATTTAGGTTAACCAAACAATTTTAAGAAAGAAATACATAACAGAATTATGGGTAACCAAACAGTTTTCCAGAATGACTAAAAAATAAATAACATTAATCAAAACCACTCTCTACGGAATCTATGCCAAATCAGAAAAATAACTCCAACGAATTATACAACCAAATTTTTTAAGAGAATAAATCATTCATAGAGAAATGTGACTCTAGGCACATGTTCTAACTTCATTCCCTATTTCCCTTTTTCCTTGAAATCGTTCTCAAATTGTGGTTTTATGAATAAATGGCTAATTTATATGTGGGAGATGTTCACCTACCTCAATTAGCTTAGTTTAAGTGTAATTAATGGATTAGTTAAGATAAGTTTAAACATGCACCAAAATCCCCAAAGTTCAAGTCTTGATTAAGTTAAATTTGGGGATTTCGGTTGAGGGTGTTTGTGGTGACTAGGGGTGTCAATCGGTCAGTCCGGCTAGGTTTCGATCTGGGTTGAGTCGGTTTCGGTGTGGGAAAGCTGAAACCGAAACCGAACCAATAAGGAAATTCTGGTTTAGGTTTGGTTTCAGTTTCGGTGCGGTTTGGTTTCGGTTTGTCTTCGGTTTCTTAAATCGATTTGTAACCGGGTTGGTTTTGGTTTTTGGTCCAGTTTGGATTCGAATTTCCATACAAATGTATACAAAACTATGCAAATTTTGATTTTTTTAATGAATTTTGGAGTGTTTCGGTTTCTTACCGGTTTGGTTTCAGTTTCGGTCTGGGTTTTAAGCCGGTTTCGATTTGGTTTTGGGTTCATCCGGTTTTCGATGCGGTTCGGTTTGGCTTTGGGGTTGCAATACTCCAAATCGAACCGAACCAATAAGGCTTCAGTTCGGTTCGGTCCGTGTTGTTATCGGTTTGATTTAGGAATTGACACCCCTAGTGGTGATCATTAATGGCTTATGTGGTCACTCTAAACCACTATACATATATTTAATTTTATTTTTTCCAACCCAATTTTGGATTTGAATGGTGGGGTATAAAGGGTTTTGGTTAAACCCACTTTTTCTAGGGTTTTTGTTACCCAAATTGGGGATTTCACTAGGGAGGGTTCATGGGTTCAAATTGATCCATTAATCTTGCTAGGATAAGTCTCCTACACTAAAATCTTTTCCCAATTTGTAGTTTTGACAAGTGGAAAAGTGGGTTTTAGGAAATTTCTCATTTCTAGATTTTGTGTTGCCCAAATTGGGGTTTGAAATGAAGATTTTACTAGAGAGGGTTCATGGACTCAAATTGAACCATGGATCTTGTTAAGACAAGTCCCCAATATCAAATCCTTCAATCGATTTATACATTAGGTAAGTGGGTGGGTAGATTCGGTTTGGGTGATCTCCATTAGCTTTAATGGAGAGTGAAAATGGAAGGAAAAGAGAGATGACTACTTAGGAGAGAGAGAGAGAGAGAGAGAGAGAGAGAGAGGGCTTACCTTAAATGGGTGCTCCCCTTGCTCCTCTCTTCTTCCTCCTCCTTTGCTCTTCTCCTCCTTCTTCTTTTCTCTCTTCTCTTGCTTTTAGTTTGGTAGGAATGAATAGAATGAATGGCTAAGGCTTCTATTTATAGCCACTTAAGTTAACTAAGAGTTGTTTGGCAAAATAATGGGTTTCTACCCTTTACTATTTTAAACTATAGTTTGAGATAACGGGCCCACCTTGGGGTGTCCCAATATATTAATCTATTTCTAATTATGTTCTTCTATCCTTGGGATAGGGTTTGAGTTACTCGAGTGCGAGGGATCGGGCCCCATAGCCAAATAATCCGATTTTGACCGGCATAATTCACCAGATGTTTTCACTGATGAAAGCTGAATTGGTCCCTTTGTGTGGAAATTGATATTTAAGTTGAATTGATCATTTATAAAGTGTTTCCAATATGTGGGCCCTCACCCCTTGGTGCATTTTAATATTAAAGCTAAGAAAAATCCACAAGTTACTAGTGGTTGTCACCCGGGTTGCATTATCTAAGTCCAAAAGTTTAAATTTGATCAGGATTTTGGGCACGGGTATAACATTAGAAGCAACAACAATAGCGAAGAACTGAAAATGAGTTCGACGAGTAGAGCTTGGATTGTGGTTGCAAGCATTGGGGCTGTTGAAGTATTCAAGGATCAAGGGTTTTGTAGATGGAATAACGCCTTGAGATCCCTCCATCAACACGCCAAGAACAATTTCAGATCTCTTTCTCAAGCTAAAAGACTTCCCTCTTCCTCTTCTTCAATGGCGATGACTAAGAAGTTGATTCTCAGCGATGAAAAGATGAAGCAATCCGAAGAATCTCTCAGAAAAGTTATGTACTTCAGCTGTTGGGGTCCCAATTGAGAGCTCCAAATCTCTATATTGCTCAAGACGCGTATTACTTCTATTTCTTCGATTCTGTAGATACCTGATTGAGAACATTAATTGATTCCAGAGGACAAAGTTAAAAACCATACTTCATTAGTTCCCATATCATTTGTTTCTTTTTATTCCATATTTGCTGTGCTCGATTTCTGGAATCAATTCCAAGTCTAGTAATCGCATCATCAAACATAATCTCCTAATTAGATAAATGGTTTCATTGATGGAACAGAAAAATTACATGCCCCTTATACTTGTTGTCACTAGATCTTTCATCTAACCAGAAACTAGCATTTACAAAAACTTTTACACAGAGAGAGAGAGAGAGAGAGAGAGAGAGAGAGAGAGAGAGAGAGAGTTCAGACTTGCGACGACCTACTCGCAAGTGAGTTCTCCGGTGATCTGCAATCGGCTATCTGCGACGACCTGCAAGCAAGGTGAACTTTCTCTGCGCTCTCTCTTTCTCTATTCCTCTCTATCGCTCTCTTGCTCTGTTCATCTCTACGAGTTCTTAGTTGCTTATTGTGTCAATTCCAAAGGAGTATGTTTAGTGTCCTTTAATGTTTTATGTATTCCATTCAATTGGTGTTCTTTAATTTATGAAGTAATCCTTCTATTAAGGTGTAGAGATGCCATTGACGAATTACTCATTGTGTGAACACATGAAGAATATTGTTCCCAGTTTTACGAATTGCACTCAATTGAGAGTGTGGTGTATGATATGAGAGGAGCTTTGAGCCTTTCTATAGTACATATGAATTAAAACGTTCCAATAATATTGGATTGGAATTGATATCTTTAGTGTTTTTCTTTGCCTATTTGTCTATAAGGAGTGTTCATTTATCAAATTGGTGTTTCCTGCGTAGGCAACTGATAATCTCAATGTCATTTTTTCTCATTCGATTGAGATACCATAGGTTAGAGATATGAGATGATGAGAGAGAATAAAAATTGAATCTTATTTAACCTACTGGTTGCTAGGTGTTGCAGGTATCAATGGAGGTCTTCAATGGAAACTTCACGGTCTTCTTACAGGTCTTCAATGGAAATATATATGGTTTCACAATATCAAGGGATGGGTTATAGGGATATATAGTGAGGAGCAAGTAAGCAACATGCAAGCCCCTTTGGCATTCCTGTTTCAGCATCAAGAATCAAGAGTCTTCAAAACAGAGTTTTTCTTATTGTTCTTGGGCTTCAAATTTACGTTCTTGAGAAGATGAAGGCAAAGGAAGCAGGGAGGCGGCAAAGGAGGCTCTTGAAGTGGCAAAGTTGGCAAAGGAGGTAGCAGAGGGGCAAAGGAAGCTGTTGATGCGGCAAAGGTGCTTTCAAATCAGTTTTCTTTGAAGATGGCAAATTCTCTTGCAGAGACGGCAGAGGCGGCGATGGAAGCTGCAAAGGCTACATACCTAGCTACATTGCCACCTGTCTTCATAAATAGTCGTCAAAGCAAAAAGGATTTCAGCATCAGGTTTAAAGTCTTCAAAAGCCATAGAAGCAGCGGAAACAGCAAAGATGGCTGCAGAGGCTCCAAAGATGGCTGCTGAAGCAACAATGGATGAGTTGCTAGAAGCATCGAAGGTGAAGGATGTGAATCAGAATCTAATGTGCTTTCCTTTGAAGGCTGCTCCAGCGGAAGCAGCAGCAATGGCAGCTGCAACGTCCTCGTACGCAACTATAGTGGCGAAGATGGCTGCGGAAGGGACAAAGGTTGCGGCGGAGACCACAAAGGCAGAGGTTGAGGTCGCGAAGGCAAGACGCAACAAAGGATGGGGCATTTCTCTACCCAGGCTTAAAACCAGCATCTGAAGCGTACGAACAAAGAGATGGATCTTTTTTTTTTTTGGGTGAATGAAAAAATAATCAAAGAGAGATCTTTCTAACAAACCAAAAGATAAATAAGAAGACATAGCTCATGCCCAAGTATTATAACAATATGTTCTATTATTTCTACTTATATTAGAAACATCATAAACCAGCAATATGAGTAGGAGTCAATTAGACTGTAAGTAGAATATCGTAAGTAGGAAATTAACATCCCAAAAATTGCAGTGTCTTACATAGTTACATTTGATTTAACTTTGGTATGATTTGATCTATGCGATTGTGGGGTCAATATGGGTTATAGGGTTGGACTTGAATATCCGGTGTTAACGAAAAAAAAAATTTAAAATAACTTTGAAAAGACAGTTATTTTCTTAGTAGTAAAATGAGCAAAATGCCTAGCATAGCGGTTTGTAGTGACCAGCTGGAATACCTATATGAGTGTTGGTCATTTGATCAATTTCTCTCAAATGCATCTCAAGTGCATTTGGTATTGGTATTGGTATCTATTGCTATCTATCCGATACTAATCCAGATAAAATTGAATAAGTGGGAATCAGTCGGTTTTGTTTTTATTATTATTATTATTATTATTATTATTATTTATAGTACTAGTTTTTTACTATTTTACCTCTGAAACAATATAGATAATTGATTCAATTCAGCTAGAAATTAGAAATCGATCTCAACTAATACCAATTCAATACGACTGATATTAGACCGATACTTAGAAACCATGCTCACCTATCTCTGGTTGAATGCCCATATGATGAAAAGATAGAAATGGAAGCGTCAAAGTCATGGGGAGAGTTTGAGTTTCCAACTATTAATAGAGTTGAATGAGGTTGTCCCATTAATTCCACCTTAAATTTTCCAAGGAAGAAAAATTTGATTATTCTAGGAATTAATTAATTAATTAATGTCTTCCGCATGCAAGTCTCTTCGGCTTCCCTTCTTTAGCTACCTGTCTATAAATATTCATCAAAGCATTCATCCGAGGAGTCTCTTTCCATACATCTTCAGAATCAGTTTCAAATCATACATCTTGACAAGATGCCTCCAAATTCTGTTGCAAAGTATGTAGTGCAGGTTGTGAAGTCCGAGACGGAGACGCCGAAACTATTGCCTAAGAAATCCTGTGTAGAGAATTTGCAGAAAGTACTTGTGAAGTCGGAGACGGAGATGCCGAAGTAGTTGAGAAGCCGGAGACGGAGATGCCGAAAGTAGTGGCTAATAAGTCTAAAATAGAGTATCCGACGAAAGAATATGCGAAGACAGAGACGGAGATGCCGAAGTCATCTGTAGATTATTTGGCGCCGGAGATGAAGAAGTTAAAGACGGAGGTCACGAAATGGGAGACGGAGACGGAGAAATTAGTGGCTAAGCATTTCGCAGAGATAGCGGAGTGGGAAACGGAAAAGGATAGAATAGAGGCTAAGCATATGGCAGAGATAGGGAAGCGGAAGGCGAAGAAAGCGAAAGTAGAGGCTAAGCATTTGACAGAGGTAAGGCAATGGAAGACGAAGAAGGCGAAAATAGAGGCTCAGCTGTCCAATATAAAGTCGAAGATTGCCAATCAGGATAAGATTATGGCTCAGCTATCGAAGACAAAGTCGAAGATTGCCAAAAAACAAGAGGTTAATATTACCGAAAGCGTGGCCGGCTCAGATGTCTCCATTTTTTTTTTTTTTTTTTTAAACCTACTATCACTTTCTTACATTTGGTATATATTTATTAAAATCTTTCTATTTTTTTACTATTTTTTCTGACACATTCCTGTTTTTGAATTTTTATTTTTCTATTTTCCCTGCTTTACTTGTAATTTATTAACCTTTTTCTCAAATTGATTGTTTCAAAACATGCTTTTATAATCCAAGAAAATAGTCAACTGGATTGTCCTTCCATTATTATTATTTTTGGGTGGAATTGTCCTTCCATTATTACTTAATTCAAATGTGTTGCTCGAAGCCTGAAACAAAAACTCCTTATTGGATTTCATTCGTTATTTTTCTATTATATGTTTTTACAATTTTCTTTAAATGCATTAGTATTGAGTCACTTAAAAATATTGTTTATTTATTCATTTTTTTTTTCTCATCCAACATCAAGGATATTTTTTATTTATTAATTTTTGTACTTAAAAATATTGTTTATCTATTAATTTTTCAAGCTCACTGCTCGCCTTCTCTCTTCAGGAGGTGAACTTCCATTCAATTGTATAGACATCTTGGATGACATGTATGGAGTTTTTTTTTTTATATTTGGACATTTTTTATTTATTTTTTATTATGATGTATTAATTTGTAATTTGTAATTTACATTATATGTTATATTTTGGATGATACATGCATAAATGTTTGATGTTGTTGTAGTTTAGAACATTAGATGCAGGTATACAAATAATAATCTCTCAAATTACATGAGTATGCTCCCCTTTTTTTGGTTTCGTTTTTTTGAAAACTACATGTTTAATACTTGTACGTAAGATATCGAAGTTAATGGCCTCTGCAGATTATGTGTCGGAGCTCGCAAAGTTACTGGAGCTGACCATAATAGTGGCTAATATAGTGAGGTAGCGGCAAAGTGGAAGGCGGAGACGACATAACTATTTGCTAATATGGAGAAGATAGAGTGGTCTACAGAGTATCAGCCGGGGTTCATGAAGTGGGAGCCGGAGATGGCAAAACTATGGGTTAGTATGGCGAAGATGGCGACAGAAGCTGAAACACTTGTGACTAATATGGTGAAGAAGGTGTAGATGGATATGCGCTGAAGCGTAGTTATAGATCTGATAAAAAAAAAAATGTTTTTTAAGTTGCTTGTTTTCAGTATAATTTTTAAATTATTTTTTAGGGTTAAAAGAAACCATTGTGTGTTTCTATGTATCTACGCAACACAGCAGACATGAAAAGACTGAAGTATTTGCAATCAGCCAAAAAAAAAACTGTATTAGGACCATTAACAGCCGCATTCTCTTTGCAATGACTTTGCAGTGATCATGCATATAAATTAATGTTTATCAAAAGAAAATAATGTAGAATTATTATTCTCATGGTATTAATAAAATGAGCATAAGATTGCTACATAGTCATGTGGTCTTTGTATCCTTAGGGGTCAATGAGATTATGGGAGTAAGTGCTCGAGCATCAATGCGACTGTAAATCCTGATTTCATTAGTAGCGGAGTGGTAATTGCATGGGATAATCTTGTATCTTAGTGTAAGAACCCCTGACCAGGTAGCGGTCTTTTTACCTAAAAAAAATATTAGTGATATTGTGCACATGGCAATTAATATACTGACTCACTCTCCCATCCTATGTCTACGATGGTTGAGGTCCCATATCCTGAGCACATGAAAATTAATATATTTCTTGAAAATAGGGTTTCCAACTCGATCAAGTCATACATGGTAGCCAAATGTGAAATATAGCCATTCATTTCTATCAAGAATAATTGCTTCCAACCCTATTAATATATTTCTTGAAGTTAGGGTTTCCAACTGGATCTTAATTGAGTTAAACAAGGTTGGCCCATCTGATTACCTTGGATTTTTCAAATAAGAAAATTTGAGAATTTTGGGAATTAGTTAAGCCTTGCAACTCATCCATACCCATTTTCTTCCGTATGCAGAGTCAGATTACGCAAAATGCAAACCAGTTGAGCTTCCTACCTTTTTTTTTTTCTGGGGTGGAGGGGGTTGAAGTGGTGAACTGGAGAGAGAGAGAGAGAGAGAGAGGGGGTACCTGTCTCTATAATTAGTCAACAAAGCAATGAGTTACCCAATAAGTTAGGTCGAATCAGTTTCAATTTAACATTCTTATGAAGGCGGATGAGTTTGTTTCTGAGCCTGTAAAGACAGAGGTAGCAAAGGCTGTGAAGGCTGCCGTCGAAGCGGCAAATTCAGCTGTGGAGTCTGGAAAGGTTTCCACTGCGAGGAGTCATAAAGATTTGGAGAAACTAGCCGCTTAGTTGGGGAATATGGAGGAAGAAACTGCCCAACTATTAGCGAAAATGGCGAAGTTGGAGATGGAAACGGTTAAGATGGCAGATATTAGAGACGAAGAGGGCTAAGATGACGAACATGGAGACCGAGACAGTCAAACTATTGGCTAACATGGCGAAGTTGGAGACCGCTACGGCTAAGATGGCAAATAATGGAGACCAATACGGCAAATCTAATTGCTAAAATGGAAAAGTTTGGAGGCGAAGACAGCTAAGATAGTGAAAATGGAGACTGAGATGATCAAAATATGATGGACACACAACCAAACTAGTGTCTAAGGTGGTTGAGTTGGAGACAGAGCTGCACTCGAGTTATCTTAAATCGATCCTTGTCCTAGTAATCTCACATATTTTCTTTTTTTACATACTTCGATTATAATTTTAAAAGGAAATCACCCTCTAGTAAACAATTTTAAGATATCTCTTAATATTTTGGTTTGCCTAGATCCACACGATGCACGCTTAGACTTCATAGTCGAATCTATTGAATCCCAACCAAGGTTCTGAACTCAGGAACAGTCATGGGATACATCAAGGCCAATTCCATTTTGATACCGATCAAGATCGGCCTGAATTTGGACAGATCTAACCCTTTTTTTTAGAAAGATCTATTTTAATTATGATTTTACCTTGGATCATTCGGGATCAAAAAAGTCAAAATCGAGGATCAGTCAAAGACTGATACTATTCCGATCCAATCGATACTAATCGATCCAAGTCGAGTTTTAGAACCATGATCGAAACAAAATAATAGACATGAAAGAAATAGGTTAAGAATTACTATCAATGAGATTATCTTCCCAACACTGAGAAACATCTTTTCAATGGTCTTTTTTCTAAGGATTGCAATGCCAACTAGTTTTTCAAGTTTGAATCTTTGAAGAACTTTAAAAAGACAATTATTTTCTTCATTTTGGGCAAGGAAAACCCTGCCAGTCTAGTATTCCCATATGTCTGAAAATGAAAATATCCATAACGCACGAGGATAATTGAATGCAAAAGCTGGGCATGGAGAAAGACTGACAGGATTCTTTCAACCATCTTCTTATTAATCAATCCCAGGAGAACCTTGGGTCAAATATCCAATGGATCCCTTGCATTACACACTTTTCAACTCATGCGAATCAATCCAATCTTCTGGACAAGGTGACCCTTGGTCAACTATCAAGTGGATCTCCCTGTTCTCCAAGGCTGCAATAACATCTAATATATTTTTTTCTTGCTATCAACAATATTTAACAATTGGTTAAGTGTATAATAGATGACCGTCGTTGTTCCTAATTAGAGTACAACTCAAATTACAATCTAAGTAAAAAAGAAAAAAAAAGGAAACAAATAGAGGAAAACCCAGGCACAATCCCTGTTTTCAAGGGCAGGGGCAGGGGCGTCTACAACCCCTTGAAAGCAAGGATTGAGTCTGGGTGTTCCTTATGCTAGATTGATAGGGTTCTTTTCCCTTAGATATAACAGTTTATATACTTATTAACAAAAAAAAAAGTTCCTATAAATTTTGTGAGATGGCATTGGAATAGATCTACACACATTCGTTTCGCGTGGTTAATATATAATATGCAGTCTTCACCCAAGTATGGCATCTAACAGAGGGCTAAGAACCGAATTGCCGATTGTTCGTGAGTGGAATGTCCCAAACCTTTTTTTTCTTTTTAATCATATGAATCCATGTAGCCAATCCCATTTAGTTGGGATAAGGTTGAGATGTGTTGAATGTGTTGTTGTAATCTCGATCCATTGGTCAAAATAGGTATATCACTTGTTTATATATATTGTTGTGTACGTCGTGACCCTTCACAGTTCCTTCAGTACTTGTGGACCAACCTTTTTACTTGTCCACATGGTACTATGGCAATGGATACTACAGGATGAACTTTTAGTGGTAAGCTCTTATGCATTTTATATTTTTAATATAAAAATTAATTAGTTTGTAAGCACATGTAGGCTTTTGTGATTTTTTTTTTCAATAAGTAATTTTTATGTATTAAGGAGAAAATGACATAAAACAAGCGAAAGACAATCATTACAAAAAGAAAGGAAGAGAGGTTACTAATACATACAAATTACTTATAAGAAACTTAACATGTTTGTGACATGTTTATTTAATCTTCAAGCTTATTGGGCTGTGTTTTTTTTTTTTTTTTTCTAAGTTTCTGTCACTCTTATTGGATTTGTAATCTCCCATGAGGCTATATTTTCCCTCCCCGACTTTTAATAGATTTATTTATTCACAAAAATAAAATCATTCCATTAGGAGTAACAAAAATATGTGTGATACCATACTGGCAACATTCATTGATCACTTGCTTAGGGTTCTGAATCCATTTAATGATAATATTGTCTTTTGGAAAGGTACTTCATAACTAGTGATCCCATGACCAATCGGGTTGGTAGCCTAGTGGTGAAAATGTTTGAATCTTGTATGCA
>NC_056561.1:1878601-1883316 GCF_013358625.1 Macadamia integrifolia | reverse complement strand
AAAAAAAAAAAAAAAAAAAAAAAGAAACTAGTGATCGCATTTAATAAGTACATTGAACAGAATTTTTATCTAAAAATAAAAGGTACATTGAACAGAAGAAGAAGAAAAAAAGGAAGCGTCAAAGTCATGCATGCAGCATGATAGCCATTCATTTGTTTAAAGAATAACCGATTTTATAAAAAAAAGTATCAAGAGTGAAAGCTTCCAAATCCATTAATATCGTTCCTGAAGTTTGGGTTTCCAAGTCTTAATTGAGTTGAACGAGGCAATTGGCCCATTGATTACCTCGAATTTTTTTGGAGAGAGAGAGGCTACTGTATCTATAAACAGTCATCAAAGGAAATCACATGAGAGTCACCGGATAAGTGGCTTAGGTGTACAGCTTCAAATTATCGTGTTCTTGAGAAGATGGCTTCAAATTCCACTGCAGAGAAGGCACTGTCGGCTGCAGAAACAGATGCGGAAACTATAGATGTGTCGGTTAGGTCGAAACAGTTTCAATTAAACTTTCTTACGAAGGTGGATAAGTCTGTTTCTGGGCCAGTCAAGACAGTAGTGGCTGAGATGATAAAGGTTGCCGTGGAAGCGGCAAATTCAGCTGCGGAGGCTGGAAAGGTTTCCACCGAGAAGATAGATAAAGATACGGAAACGGTGAAACTATTGGCTAAATTGGAGAAGGAGACCGCAGAACTACCCTTTAAAATGGTCTGGATGGAAGCGGTGACGGCTAAGATGGCGAAAATGGAGATTGAGACGGCAAAACTAGTGGCTAAGATGACTAAGTTAGAGACAGAGACGGCTAAGATGGGGAAGATGGAGACTGAGATGACCAAGGGAAGATGGAGAGTGAGATGACCAAATTATTGGCTAAGACAATGCAATTGGAGAAGGCAGCGAAGCAAACCCAATCGTAATGCAAGGTGTAGGATTTTAAGGGTAGTTACTTAAGATTTGGAGTTTTCATTTTCTTATTTTTGTATGTTAAATTCTACTAGGAGGAATAGGTTTTCAATGAATGAGAATTGACTTTGTTGATACATACTATTATGTGTGTATCCAAACATGAAATGCATACTAATAGGGGTTTTAACATTTTAGAACCTTGCACCATGACATGCCAGTATGGTCCTCCTATGTGATAGGCATGGTTCCATTTGTTTATTATCTGTCGAGTATAGGTCTTTAATAAGGCTACCCAACAGTATGGTTGACTGGCCTTCGAAGAGCTTTAAACAGGCTAGTTTTAGACTGGACAATTATCTCTAAACAGGCTAATCAAACACTTGTTTCTAAACAAGCTTTAAACATGTGGGGCTTATTAGTACATGGACTCTACAAAAGCCTTAAGTAAGTACTAAACATGTGAGCTTAATCGTGCTATAAATTGGTCAGGTGTCCATAGGGTAACACCCTTGCACCGGGAATTATTGAATTTTAACCGAACTTGGTCTGAGCCCGACACATTTAAGAAACGATCTAAGCCAATTTAGGTTTTCTCATTCGGGTCTGAAATTAAAAACCCTACATACTAACAATAGGAGGATATTCAATTCAATTAGGTTTTAAAATTATTTATATGATTAATCTACATCATATCCTTCTCATCCACTCGTTAGAATAGCAACATCAGTCCACATGGCACAATGACAACGGGTAGTGTAGAACACTGTTAGCAAAAGCGCATTTAAAACTTTGTTTGAAACGTGTTTCCGTTTTTTATCGTTTAAAACACGTTTTACCGTATGCTTCCCAAAGATACTTAAAAAAAATAGCAAACTTCAAGCATTCTCGTTCTAAACACATTTAAAACACGTTCTCATTTTTTTGGTATTTTTTAAGACTTGATTTTTGAACATAATGTCTACTTAATTGACCATATATCTCTTTCCCAAACTCTGATCGACATGATTCTTTCACCAACTTGAAGCTAACACAATGGACTATATTCTCATGATATTACCTTCAACTCAAATTTAATTCACAGATCTTGAAATTGAGCTATAAACTAACATATTTACTGAAAAATATTTCTAAAGTGATGAATCGTAACTCTAACTGAACATATATCACTTCGAGAGTGTGTTGACTCTGTTGACAACAATGAACAACACTATAACCTAGTCACATTGCTAAATAAGACTTTGAGCATGTGTGTTGTATAATTTAGAATTGGTGTTGGATGATATTCAATAATATGTCTTAAAACTTATAATGAGACCTGGGGTGTATAGGCATTAATGTTAGATATTATAGTTGGTTTGAACAGTAGATGCAGATATTCATATAATAATTCCTTAATTTATATGAATATATTATCATTTTTTTTAGTCCCGTTTGTTTAAAATTTACACGTTTAAAACCCATACTGTTCGTTTTTTGATTTTTACCTTTCTCTATTTTTTTAATCATTTATTTGACTGTATCACTCAAAAAAAATTTCTTTTTAAAATCCATACCGTCCATTTCCTTTTTTTGCCATTCCAGTTTTTGCGAACTATGGTGTAGAATACACCTTTTTCATGTGATTCTTGTGCATTTTGTTCTTAATAAATAAACTAGAGTAAAAGGTTACGTCAGCCATTCGGGTAGGATGTGCTAACATCTCTATGTCAATATATCGCCTCTTCAAATAAAATGACCATATTACCCTCCAATGTACAACACTTTTATTTGCCACTATTATTGGTTCAATTTGAACCTCATAGTACGGTCCTTGCTCTAAGGTGCAAGGATCAGAACCAGATTAATAAGCTAATTGGTTCCAAACGTGAGATCCACGATCATTAACTAATGGGTGGGGGAGTTTCTATTCCTAATCGGCTCGGCTCTAAGCACTATCATCATGTCCAAAAACATATTCTTTCCTAACCAATAGTGCCTATTAATAGGCCTGGTTCTTTGTTTAAGTTATCATATTAATAAAATGAAGTATTGGTAAGTGGAACGAACTACAGAAACAGAATTAATCTATACGAAGCTTAAGCAATACCATAGAAAAATAGGATGCATTCTATAATCCTCACAATTGTATTATGGTTGATTTATGGTAGGTCATCAATTTCATCTTTCAAGTTTCCTACCCCTTCCCCGTTCTAGTTAAGAAGCATATATGTACAATTTAGGTTACGAGGTAGATACTCCACGCTTTTAGTGTGGATCAGACTCTTATATGAAAAATCATTCTCGTGTGATCCTGATCTATACAAAAACCATTTCATTTGTGTGGATCAAAATTGTATGAGAATAAACCTGATCCATGTTCCAGCCAAGTACTTGCAACCCCTACGGTAGCCAAAGAAATGGAATCTAAAAGGGTATTTTGGAAAATACTATAATCTAGGAGGGTATTTGTGAAACCTAGGGGGAAGTGAATTATTCCATTTCTTTGGCTACCAGCAACCCGAATAACAACCAATTTTTTTTCATTTTTCTATGCCCCTTATTCGGAACTCTCTCCCATAAATTAATTAATCACTAAAACAAGAAATTTCGGCCTGGTCAATAGTAGTCACTTCTGAGTTCGGCTCAGGATTCTCGTATGGTTTTTGATTCACACTTGGACTCCACTTAATCTCTCTCCTCTTTTAATTGATTTTTATTTTTAGTGGAATCCAAGTGTGGATCAAACATCGTACGAGAAGGACCTGATTTGCACCACTGTTAGCAAAAACGCGTTTAAAACTATGTTTTAAACATGTTCTTGTTTTTTACCGTTTAAAACACGTTTTCCCGTATGCTTCTCAAAAATACTTAAAAAAACAGCAAACGACAAGCATTTCCGTTCTAAACACGTTTAAAACGCATTTAAACACGTTTTCGTTTTTTGGCGTTTTTGAAGACTTAACTTGTTAAATATAATGTCTACATAATTGGTCATATCTTTCTCTCCCGAACTTTGATCCACTTGATTCTTTCGCCGACTTGAAGCTAACTCAATGGCCTATATTTCTCATGATATCACCTTCAACTCAGTATCAATGTATGTATTCTAAAATTGAGATACAAATTGATGCATTTGCTGAAAAATGTTTCTAAAGTGATGACTCTTAACTTAAACTGAACATACATTACTCCAATCAAGGTTTTAAGTATCGGTGCGTATCGTGCCGTATCGGACGATACGTATCCGTATCGGTAGGCATCGGCACGATACATACCGATACGATACATGAAAATTTTAAAACCCTTATGTATCGATACGTATCCTACGATACACACCGATACGCACCGATACGCATCGATACTCACCGATACGTATCGATACTCTATGAAAAATTCAAAATTGAAGTCAAATGTACGTTTTGGTATGTATCGATACGTATCGATATGTATCGGTGTGTATCGACCGATACACACCGATACGGTCATAAAATGGCCAAAATGGGTAATTTTTTAGAAAAACACAATTTTTTGAGGTGTTTTTGTTCCAAAGTTGCTACCAACCATTTTTCTCTCTAACTAAAGTGGAAATCAAGGTTGGGAACAAAGATTTTACATTTATGGGACAACTACAAACCTTGGATTCTTAGTGCGATACTCTTAATTTACTATTTATGCATAATACATGTTATATATAACTTTTTTTAACTATTTTTTTTATGCAAAAGTGTATAAAAAAGTGTTTCTTATCCATTTATGTGCGTATCTTAGCGTATCTCCGATACAATATGATACCTTCCGATACGTATCTTAATTTTGGCAGACCGATACGACGA